>NC_092042.1:38839390-39022221 GCF_003086295.3 Arachis hypogaea | reverse complement strand
AATTTATTATTGGTGACAATACTTTTTGTTTTCTGAATGAATGCTTGAACAGTGCATATTTTTGATCTTATTGTTTATGAATGTTAAAATTGTTGGCTCTTGAAAGAATGATGAATAAAGAGAAATGTTATTGATGATCTGAAAAATCATGAAATTGATTCTTGAAGCAAGAAAAAGTAGTGAAAAGAAAGCTTGCAAAAAAAAAAGTGGCGAAAAAAATAGAAAGAAAAAGAAAAAGCAAGCAGAAAAAGCCAATAGCCCTTAAAACCAAAAGGCAAGGGTAAAAAGGATCCAAGGCTTTGAGCATCAATGGATAGGAGGGCCAAGGAAATAAAATCCAGGCCTAAGCGGCTAAATCAAGCTGTCTCTAACCATGTGCTTGTGTCATGAAGGTCCAAGTGAAAAGCTTGAGACTGAGTGGTTAAAGTCGTGATCCAAAGCAAAAAGAGTGTGCTTAAGAGCTCTGGACACCACTAACTGGGAACTCTAGCAAAGCTGAGTCACAATCTGAAAAGGTTCACCCAGTTATGTGTCTGTGGCATTTATGTATCCGGTGGTAATACTGGAAAACAAAGTGCTTAGGGCCACGGCCAAGACTCATAAGTAGCTGTGTTCAAGAATCAACATGCTTAACTAGGAAAGTCAATAACACTATCCGAAATTCTAAGTTCCTAGAGAAGCCAATCATTCTGAACTTCAAAGGAAAAAGTGAGATGCCAAAACTGTTCAGAAGCAAAAAGCTACAAGTCCCGCTCATCTAATTATAATTAATATTCATTGATATTCTGGAATTTATAGTATATTCTCTTCTTTTTATCCTAATTGATTTTCAGTTGCATGGGGACAAGCAACAATTTAAGTTTGGTGTTGTGATGAGCGGATAATTTATACGCTTTTTGGCATTGTTTTTAGGTAGTTTTTAGTAAGTTCAAACTACTTTTAGGGATGTTTTCATTAGTTTTTATGTTAAATTCACATTTCTGGACTTTACTATGAGTTTGTGTGTTTTTCTGTGATTTCAGGTAATTTCTGGCTGAAATTGAGGGACTTGAGCAAAACTCTGAAAAGGCTGACAAAAGGACTGCTGATGCTGTTGGAATCTGACCTCCCTGCACTCGAAATGGATTTTCTGGAGCTAAAGAACTCCAATTTGCGCGCTCTCAATGACGTTGGAAAGTAGACATCCAGGGCTTTCCAGCAATATATAATAGTCCATACTTTATTCGGAAATTGATGATGTAACTTGGCGTTGAACGCCAAGTACATGCTGCTGTCTGGAGTTAAACGCCAGAAATACGTCATGATCCGGAGTTGAACGCCCAAAACACGTTATAACTTGGAGTTCAACTCCAAGAGAAGCCTCAGCTCGTGGATAGATCAAGCTCAGCCCAAACATACACCAAGTGGGCCCCGGAAGTGGATTTATGCATCAATTACTTACTCATGTAAACCCTAGGAGCTAGTTTATTATAAATAGAACTTTTTACTATCATATTATCATCCTGGATTGTATTTTGAATCCTGTGATCATGTTTTGGGGGCTGGCCATTCGGCCATGCCTGAACCTTTCACTTATGTATTTTCAACGGTGGAGTTTCTGCACACCATAGATTAAGGGTGTGGAGCTCTGCTGTACCTCAAGTTTCAATACAATTACTATTACTTTCTATTCAATTCTCTTTTATTCTTATTCCAAGATATACGTTGCACTTCAACTTGATGAATGTGATGATCCGTGACACTCATCATCATTCTCACCCATGAACGCGCGTGACTGACAACCACTTCCGTTCTACCTTAGGCCGGGCGCATATCTCTTAGATTCCCCAACAGAATCTTCGTGGTATAAGCTAGATAGATGGCGGCATTCATGAGGATCCGGAAAGTCTAAACCTTGTCTGTGGTATTCCGAGTAGGATTCTGGGATTGAATGACTGTGACGAGCTTCAAACTCCTGAAGGCTGGGCGTGATGACAAGCGCAAAAGAATCAAGGGATTCTATTCCAACCTGATTGAGAACCGACAGATGATTAGCCGTGCTGTGACAGAGCATAGGAACGTTTTCAGTGAGAGGATGGGATGTAGCCATTGACAACGGTGATGCCCTACATACAGCTTGCCATGGAAAGGAGTAAGAAGGATAGGATGAATGTAATAAGAAAGTAGAGATTCAAGAGGAGCACAACATCTCCATACGCCTATCTGAAATTTCCACTATTGATTTACATAAGTATCTCTATCCATTTTATTTTCTGTTTATTTTTATTAATCATATTTGATTTTCTAAATTCCATAATTTTATCCTCCTGACTGGGATTTACAAGATGACCATAGCTTGCTTCATACCAACAATCTCTGTGGGATCGACCCTTACTTACGTAAGGTATTACTTGGACGACCCAGTACACTTGCTGGTTAGTTGAACGGAGTTGTGTCTACACATAAGTGCCATAATAAGGATTCCATACAACAACAAAGAATACTACATTGATGTGATCACAATTTCGTCCACCAGCAAGCTATGGTAACCTTGTAAATCTTAGTCAGGCAAACTCAAATGGATATGGGTGATATACGAATAAAACATAAAGATAAAGATAGAGATACTTATGTAATTCATTGGTGGGAATTTCAGATAAGCGTATGAAGATGCTGTGTCCCTTCCGTCTCTCTGCTTTCCTACTGTCTTCATCCAATCCTTCTTACTCCTTTCCATGACAAGCTTATGCAAGGGTTTCACCGTTGTCAGTGGCTACCTCCCATCCTCTCAGTGGAAATGTTCAACGCACCCTTCATGGCACGGCTATCCATCTGTCGGTTCTCAATCAGGCCGGAATAGAATCCAGTGATTCTTTTGCGTCTGTCACTAACGCCCCGCCTCCAGGAGTTTGAAGCACGTCACAGTCATTCAATCATTGAATCCTACTCAGAATACCACAGACAAGGTTAGACCTTCCAGATTCTCTTGAACGCCACCATCAGTTCTAGCCTATACCACGAAAACTCTGATCTCACGGAATGGCTGGCTCGGTTGTCAGGCGATCAACCATGCATCGTGTATCAGGAATCCAAGAGATATTCACCCAATCTAAGGTAGAACGGAGGTGGTTGTCAGTCACACGTTCATAGGTGAGAATGATGATGAGTGTCACGGATCATCACATTAATCAAGTTGAAGAACAAGTGATATCTTAGAACAAGAACAAGCGGAATTGAATAGAAGAACACTAGTAATTGCATTAATACTCGAGGTACAGCAGAGCTCCACACCTTAATCTATGGTGTGTAGAAACTCCACCGTTGAAAATACATAAGAACAAGGTCTAGGTATGGCCGTGAGGCCAGCCTCCCAATGATCTAAGATAGCATAAGAACAAAGATAGCTACCCAGATCTCTTCAATACAATAGTAAAAGGTCCTACTTATAGAGAACTAGTAGCCTAAGATTTACAGAGATGCGTAAATGACATAAAAATCCACTTCCGGGCCCACATGGTGTGTGCTTGGGCTGAGCATTGAAGCATTTTCGTGTAGAGACTCTTCTTGGAGTTAAACGCCAGCTTTGGTGCCAGTTTGGGCGTTTAACTCCCATTCTTGTGCCAGTTCCGGCGTTTAACGCTGGGAATTCTGAGGGTGACTTTGAACGCCGGTTTGGGCCATCAAATCTTGGGCAAAGTATGAACTATCATATATTTCTGGAAAGCCCAGGATGTCTACTTTCTAACGCCGTTGAGAGCGCGCCAATTGGGCTTCTGTAGCTCCAGAAAATCCACTTCGAGTGCAGGGAGGTCAGAATCCAACAGCATCTGCAGTCCTTTTTAGTCTCTGAATCAGATTTTTGCTCAGGTCCCTCAATTTCAGCCAGAAAATACCTGAAATCACAGAAAAACACACAAACTCATAGTATAGTCCAGAAAAGTGAATTTTAACTAAAAACTAATAAAAATATACTAAAAACTAACTAGATCATACTAAAAACATACTAAAAACAATGCCAAAAAGCGTACAAATTATCTGCTCATCACAACACCAAACTTAAATTGTTGCTTGTCCTCAAGCAACTAAAAATCAAATAAGATAAAAAGAAGAGAATATGCAATGAATTCCAAAAACATCTATGAAGATCAGTATTAATTAGATGAGCGGGACTTTTAGCTTTTTGCCTCTGAACAGTTTTGGCATCTCACTCTATCCTTTGAAATTCAGAATGATTGGCTTCTTTAGGAACTCAGAATCCAGATAGTGTTATTGATTCTCCTAGTTAAGTATGATGATTCTTGAACACAGCTACTTATTGAGTCTTGGCTGTGGCCCAAAGCACTCTGTCTTCCAGTATTACCACCGGATACATACATGCCACAGACACATAATTGGGTGAACCTTTTCAGATTGTGACTCAGCTTTGCTAGAGTCCCCAATTAGAGGTGTCCAGGGTTCTTAAGCACACTCTTTTTGCCTTGGATCACAACTTTATTTCTTTCTTTTTCTTTCTTTTTCTCTTTCTTTTTCTTTCTTTTTCTTTTTTTTCCGTTTTTTTTAATCACTACTTTTCTTGCTTCAAGAATCATTTTAACGATTTTTCAGATCCTCAGTAACATGTCTCCTTTTTCATCATTCTTTCAAGAGACAACATTCATGAACCACAAATTCAAAAGACATATGCACTGTTTAAGCATACATTCAGAAAACAAAAGCATTGCCACCACATCAAAATAATTAAACTGTTATAAAATTCAAAATTCATGCAATTCTTATCTTTTTCAATTAAGAACATTTTTTATTTAAGAGAGGTGATGGATTCATAGGACATTCATAACTTTTAGGCATAGACACTAAGACACTAATGATCACAAGACACAAACACAGATAAACATAAGCACTAAAATTCGAAAAACAGGAAAATAAAGAACAAGGAAATTAAAGAACGGGTCCACCTTAGTGATGGCGGCTTGTTCTTCCTCTTGAAGATCCTATGGAGTGCTTGAGCTCCTCAATGTCTCTTCATTGTCTTTGTTGCTCCTCTCTCATGATTCTTTGATCTTCTCTAATTTCATGGAGGAGGATGGAATGTTCTTGGTGCTCCACCCTTAGTTGTCCCATGTTGGAACTCAATTCTCCTAGGGAGGTGTTTAGTTGCTCCCAATAGTTTTGTGGAGGAAGGTGCATCCCTTGAGGTATCTTAGGGATCTCATGATGAGTGGGATCTCTTGTGTGCTTCATCCTCTTCTTAGTGATGGGCTTGTCCTCATCAATGGGAATGTCTCCCTCTGTGTCAACTCCAACTGAATAACAGAGGTGACAAATGAGATGAGGAAAGGCTAACCTTGCCAAGGTAGAGGACTTGTCCGCCACCTTATAAAGTTCTTGGGATATAACCTCATGAACTTCTATTTCTTCTCCAATCATGATGCTATGAATCATGATAGCCCGGTCTATAGTAACTTTGGACCGGTTGCTAGTGGGAATGATTGAGCGTTGGATAAACTCCAACCATCCTCTAGCCACGGGTTTGAGGTCATGCCTTCTCAATTGAACTGGCTTTCCTCTTGAATCTCTCTTCCATTGGGCGTCCTCTTCACAAATGACTGTGAGGACTTGGTCCAACCTTTGATCAAAGTTGACTCTTCTAGTGTAAGGATGTTCATCTCCTTGCATCATGGGCAAGTTGAATGCCAACCTTACATTTTCCGGACTAAAATCCAAGTATTTCCCCCAAACCATAGTAAGCCAATTCTTTGGGTCCGGGTTCACACTTTGATCATGGTTCTTGGTGATCCATGCATTGGCATAGAACTCTTGAACCCTTAAAATTCCGACTTGTTGAATGGGGTTGGTAAGAAATTCCCAACCTCTTCTTTGGATCTCATGTCGGATCTCCGGATATTCACTCTTTTTGAGTTTGAAAGGGACCTCGGGGATCACCTTCTTCAAGGCCACAACTTCATAGAAGTGGTCTTGATGCACCCTTGAGATGAATCTCTCCATCTCCCATGACTCGGAGGTAGAAGCTTTTGCCTTCCCTTTCCTCTTTCTAGAAGTTTCTCCGGCCTTGGATGCCATAAATGGTTATGGAAAAACAAAAAGCAATGCTTTTACCACACCAAACTTAAAAGGTTTGCTCGTCCTCGAGCAAAAGAAGAAAGAAGAGAGTAGAAGAAGAAGAAATGAGAAAGAAGGGAATGGCTTTTGTGTTCGGCCAAAAAGGGAAAGAAGTGGTGTTTAGGTTGTGTGAAAATGAAGGAGTGAAGATGGGTTTATATAGGAGTGGGGGGCTCATGGTTCGGTCATGTCTGGGTGGGTTTGGGAGGGAAAGTGGTTTGAATTTGAAGGGTGAGGTAGGTGGGGTTTTATGAAGGATGGATGTGAGTGGTGAAGAGAAAGATGGGATTTGATAGGTGAAGGGCTTTTGGGGAAGAGGTGTTGAGGTGATTGGTGAATGGGTGAAGAAGAGAGAGAGTGGTGGGGTAGGTGGGGATCCTGTGGGGTCCACAGATCCTGAGGTGTCAAGGAAAAGTCATCCCTGCACCAAATGGCATGCAAAAGTGCGTTTTGAGCCAATTCTGGCGTTAAACACCGGGCTGGTGCCCATTTCTGGCGTTTAACGCCAAGTGCTTGCCTTTTTCTGGCATTTAACGCCAGTCTGGTGCCCCTTTCTGCCGTTAAACGCCCAGAATGGTGCCAGACTGGGCGTTAAATGCCAACCTGCTAGCCTTACTGGCGTTTAAACGCCAGCAGGATCTTCCTCCAGGGTGTGCTATTTTTCTTTCTGTTTTTCATTCCATTTTTGCTTTTTCAATTGATTTTGTGACTTCTCATGATCATCAACCTACAGAAAACATAAATAACAAGGGAAAATAGATAAAATATAACATTGGGTTGCCTCCCAACAAGCGCTTCTTTAATGTCAGTAGCTTGACAGTGGGCTCTCATGGAGCCTCACAAATGCTCAGAGCAATGTTGGAATCTCCCAACACCAAACTTAGAGTTTGAATGTGGGGTTCAACACCAAACTTAGAAGTTGGTTGTGGCCTCCCAACACCAAACTTAGAGTTTGACTGTGGGGGCTTTGTTTGGCTTTGTTTTGAGAGAAGCTCTTCATGCTTCTTCTCCATGATGACAGAGGGATATCCTTGAGCCTTAAACACAAAGGATTCTTCATTCACTTGAATGATCAATTCTCCTCTATCAACATCAATCACAGCCTTTGCTGTGGCTAGGAAGGGTCTGCCAAGGATGATGGATTCATCCATGCACTTCCCAGTCTCTAGGACTATGAAATCAGCAGGGATATAGTGGTCTTCAACTTTTACCAGAACATCCTCTACAAGTCCATAAGCTTGTTTTCTTGAGTTGTCTGCCATCTCTAGTGAGATTTTTGCAGCTTGCACCTCAAAGATCCCTAGCTTCTCCATTACAGAGAGAGGCATGAGGTTTACACTTGACCCTAGGTCACACAAGGCCTTCTTGAAGGTCATGGTGCCTATGGTACAAGGTATTGAGAACTTTCCAGGATCTTGTCTCTTTTGAGGTAATTTCTGCCTAGACAAGTCATCTAGTTCTTTGGTGAGCAAAGGGGGTTCATCCTCCCAAGTCTCATTTCCAAATAACCTGTCATTTAGCTTCATGATTGCTCCAAGGTATTTAGCAACTTGCTCTTCAGTGACATACTCATCCTCTTCAGAGGAAGAATACTCATCAGAGCTCATGAATGGCAGAAGTAAGTCCAATGGAATCTCTATGGTCTCAGTGGGAGCCTCAGATTCCCATGGTTCCTCATTGGGGAACTCATTGGAGGCCAGTGGACGTCCACTGAGGTCTTCCTCAGTGGCGTTCACGGCCTTTCCCTCCTCTCCAAATTCGGCCATGTTGATGGCCTTGCACTCTCATTTTGGATTTTCTTCTGTATTGCTTGGAAGAGTACTAGGAGGGAGTTCAGTAATTTTCTTGCTCAGCTGACCCACTTGTGCCTCCAAATTTCTAAATGAGGACCTTGTTTCATTCATGAAACTTTGAGTGGTTTTAATTAGATCAGAGACCATGGTTGCTAAGTCAGAGGTGTTCTGCTTAGAACTCTCTGTCTGTTGCTGAGAAGATGATGGAAAAGGCTTGCTATTGCTAAACCTGTTTCTTCCACCATTATTATTGTTGAAACCTTGTTGAGGTCTCTGTTGATCCTTCCATGAAAGATTTGGATGATTCCTCCATGAAGGATTATAGGCGTTTCCATAGGATTCTCCCATGTAATTCACCTCTTCCATTAAAGGGTTCTCAGGATCATAAGCTTCTTCTTCAGATGAAGCCTCCTTAGTACTACCTGGTGCATTTTGCATTCCAGACAGACTTTGAGAAATCATATTGACTTGTTGAGTCAATATTTTGTTCTGAGCCAATATGGCATTCAGAGTGTCAATCTCAAGAACTCCTTTCTTTTGATTAGTCCCATTGTTCACAGGATTCCTTTCAGAAGTGTACATGAATTGGTTATTTGCAACCATTTCAATTAGTTCTTGAGCTTCTGTAGGCGTCTTCTTCAGATGAAGAGATCCTCCAACAGAGTGACAAACCCCAATTTGACGGTTTGTTTTGTATTAAATTTAGAGTGTCTTGATAACCTTTTGTCACATTTAGCCTATGAATTAGCATGGTTTTGTCATCTCTTTCATATTCGTGCTTAAGTGTAAAAACATGCTTTTTGAACCTTATTTTGATGAATTCTAGTTTCTCTTTGATTCCATAAGATGCCTTGATGTGTTTGCTAGTAATCTCAGGTTGAAATAGGCTAGGCATGGATCAAAGGAAGCAAGGAAGGAAGCATACAAGTGGAGGGAAGCACAAAAAGCCAAAGAATTGATCCAGGCCATGTACGCGCACGCGCACAAGGCGCTCGCGCGCACATTGCGAAACAGGACAAGGACGCGCACGCGTACCGTGCGCTCACGCGCCGATGGTGGCACATGACCTCATTAATGTAACACGTGCCTGGCGATTTTGGAAGGTTTTCAGCAACCAACTTTGGCGCCAAAATGCATATAAGAGCCAAGGATTGAAGGGGATGGAGACACATTCACACCCATAGACTAATTAGGAGAAGATTAGATAGATAGTTAGTTTTAGAAGTAGTTTCTAGAGAGAGAAGCTCTTACTTCTCTCTAGAATTAGGATTAGGTTTAGGTTAATCTCTTTTCTTAGACCTAGATTTAATTCATGCTTTGATTCAATTTTCCTTTATAAATTCTTAATCTTCTCATCTCTCTCTTTCTAGTTATGTGCTTTCATAATTGTAATTCTTCATTTTGTTTTGGATAGATTGTTGTTCCTTAGTTTTCTTCCAATAATGCAATTTGAGGTAATTCATGATAGTTGTGATTTCCTTGCTTGTTGTTGTTAATTCTTTGCAATAATTGTAGTTATATTCTATTCTTGTTATCAATTTACTATGCTTCTCTTTTATGCCTTCCAAGTGTTTGATGAAATGCTTGGTTGGGTTTCAGTGTAGGTTTTGTTCCTCTTGGCTTTAGTTGAGTAATTAGTGACTCTTGAGTTATCTAATCCTTTTGTTGATTGATAATTAGAAGTTGCTAATTGATTTGAATACCTCTAAAGCTAGTCTTTCCTTTAGGAGTTGATTAGGACTTGAGGAATCAAATTGATTCATCCACTTGACTTACCTCCATGGTTAGAGGTTAACTAAGTGGGAGTAATGGACAATTTGCCATCACAATTGAGGAGGATAACTAGGATAGGACTTCTAGTTCTCATATCTTGCCAAGAGCTCTATTAGTTGTTAGTTTATTTTCTTTGCCATTTATATTTCTTGTCTAAAATCTTAAAAACCCCAAATATAACTCGCAACCAATAACAACGCACTTTATTGTAAATCCTAGGGAGAACGACCCGAGGTTTAAATACTTCGGTTTATAGATTTTAGGGGTTTGTACTTGTGACAAACAAATTTTTGTATGAAAGGATTATTGCTTGGTTTAGAGACTATACTTCGACGAGATTTTATTTGAGAAATTCTAAACCATCAAAAAACCAATCGTCACAGAGCTATCCAAAGACATCTTGGACAGTTCAGACAGACCATCATAGAAAATACCTATGATGCTCCATTCGGAAAGCATGTCAGAGGGACACTTTCTGATTAATTGTTTGTATCTTTCCCAAGCTTCATAGAGGGATTCTCCTTCCTTCTGTCTGAAGGTTTGGACTTCCACTCTAAGCTTACTCAATTTTTTGAGGTGGAAAGAACTTTGCTAAGAAGGCATTGACTAGCTTTTCCCAAGAGTTCAGGCTTTCTTTAGGTTGTGAGTCCAACCATATTCTAGCTCTGTCTCTCACAGCAAAAGGGAATAGCATAAGTCTGTAGACCTCAGGGTCAACCCCATTAGTCTTGACAGTGTCACAGATTTGCAAGAATTCATCTAAGAACTGATGAGGATCTTCCAAGGGAAGTCCATGGAACTTGCAATTCTGTTGCATTAGAGAAACTAATTGAGGCTTAAGCTCAAAGTTGTTTGCTCCAATGGCAGGGATAGAGATGCTTCTCCCATAGAAGTCGGGAGTAGGTGCAGTAAAGTCACCCAGCACCTTCCTTGCATTGTTGGCATTGTTGTTGTTTTCGGCTGCCATGTCTTCTTCTTCTTTGAAGATTTCTGTTAAATCCTCTACAGAGAGTTGTGCCTTAGCTTCTCTTAGCTTTCGCTTCAAGGTCCTTTCAGGTTCAGGATCAGCCTCAACAAGAATACTTTTGTCTTTGCTCCTGCTCATATGAAAGAGAAGAAAATAGGGAAATATGGAATCCTCTAAGCCACAGTATAGAGATTCCTTGAGGAGTCAGAGGAAAAGAAAAATGGAAGACAGAGGTAGAAAATTCGAACTTATCAAGAAAGATAGAGTTCGAATTGTGTATTAAGGAATAGTGTTAGTCCATAAATAGAAGGATGTGAGAAGAAGGGAAGTAGTATTCGAAAATTAAGTAAAGGATTTTGAAAACATTTTGAAAAATGTTAATTGATTTTCGAAAACCATGATTGAGAAGGAAGTAAAGTGATTTTTGAAACAGATTTTGAAATTGGAAATCAAAAAGATTTGATTGAAAACTATTTTGAAAAAGATGTGGTTAAGAAGATATGATTGATTTTAAGAAAATGTGATTGAGAAGATATGATTTGAAAAACATTTTAAAAAGATTTGATTTTGAAATTAATGACTTGGCTATCAAGAAAAGATATGATTCAAACATTAAACCTTTCTCAACATAAAAGGCAACATACTTGAAATGTTGAATCAAATCATTAATTGATGGCAAGTATCAATTTTGAAAACATGTGATTGAAAAGATATGATTTGAAAAAGATTTGATTTTGAAAAGATTTTGAAAACTTGAAAAAAATTTGCATTAAAAACAAAATCTTCCCTCTTGTGCCATCCTGGCGTTAAACGCCCAGAATGGTGCACATTCTGGCGTTTAACGCCCAAACCACTACCATTTTGGGCGTTAAACGCCCAGCCAGGCACCCTGGCTGGCGTTTAAACGCCAGTCTGTCTTCTTCACTGGGCATTTTGAACGCCCAGCTTTTTTTGTGTAATTCCTCTGCTGTATGTTCTGAATCTTCAATTCTCTGTATTATTGACTTGAAAAGACACAAGTTAAAATTTTTTTGGATTTTTAATAATGAGGAATAATCAAAATGCAACTAAAATGAAATAACAATGCATGCAAGACACCAAACTTAGCAGTTTGTATACTACTGACACTAACAAAATGAGAATGCATATGAAACACAAAACACTCAAGTCACGAGAATTTAAAGATTAGAGCAAGAAAATCATCAAGAACAACTTGAAGATTAATAAAGACACATGCATGAATGCAAAAAGAACAGAGACATGCAATTGACACCAAACTTAATATGAGACTAGAGTCTCAATAGGAAAATTTTTTTGTTTTTATGATTTTGTAAAATTTTTTTGGTTTTTTTCGAAAATTAAGTGAAAAAAAGAAAATAAAGATATCAAATTTCTTAATGAGAATTCCAGGAATCAGTGCAATGCTAGTCTAAGACTCCGGTCCAGGAATTAGACATGGCTTCACAGCCAGCCAAGCTTTCAAAGAAAGCTTCGGTCCAAAACACTAGACATGGCCAATGGCCAGCCAAGCCTTAGCAGATCACTGCTCTAACAGCAAGATTGATAGAAATCAATAAGCTCTTGTGATGATAAGTTGAAACCTCGGTCCAATAAAATTAGACATGGCTTCACAGCCAGCCAGACTTCAACAGATCATCATGAAACACTAGAATTCATTCTTAAGAACTCTGAAAAAAAATACTTAATCTAAGCAACAAGATGAACCGTCAGTTGTCCATACTCAACAATCCCCGGCAACGGCGCCAAAAACTTGGTGCACGAAATTGTGATCAATACTTTTCACAACTCAAATAATCCCCGGTAATGAATCCAAAAACTTGGTGTTCAATACCATGGCATAAACACAACTTCGCACAACTAACCAGCAAGTGTACTGGGTCGTCCAAGTAATAAACCTTACGCGAGTAAGGGTCGATCCCACAGAGATTGTTGGTATGAAGCAAGCTATGGTCACCTTGTAAATCTTAGTCAGGCAAACTCAAATGGATATGGGTGATATACGAATAAAACATAAAGATAAAGATAGAGATACTTATGTAATTCATTGGTGGGAATTTCAGATAAGCGTATGAAGATGCTGTGTCCCTTCCGTCTCTCTGCTTTCCTACTGTCTTCATCCAATCCTTCTTACTCCTTTCCATGGCAAGCTTATGCAAGGGTTTCACCGTTGTCAGTGGCTATCTCCCATCCTCTCAGTGGAAATGTTCAACGCACCCTGTCACGGCACGGCTATCCATCTGTCGGTTCTCAATCAGGCCGGAATAGAATCCAGTGATTCTTTTGCGTCTGTCATTAACGCCCCGCCTTCAGGAGTTTGAAGCACGTCACAGTCATTCAATCATTGAATCCTACTCAGAATACCACAAACAAGGTTAGACCTTCCGGATTCTCTTAAACGCCGCCATCAGTTCTAGCCTATACCACGAAGACTCTGATCTCACGGAATGGCTGGCTCGGTTGTCAGGCGATCAACCATGCATCGTGTATCAGGAATCCAAGAGATATTCACCCAATCTAAGGTAGAACGGAGGTGGTTGTCAGTCACACGTTCATAGGTGAGAATGATGATGAGTGTCACGGATCATCACATTCATCAAGTTGAAGAACAAGTGATATCTTAGAACAAGAACAAGCGGAATTGAATAGAAGAACACTAGTAATTGCATTAATACTCGAGGTACAGCAGAGCTCCACACCTTAATCTATGGTGTGTAGAAACTCCACCGTTGAAAATACATAAGAACAAGGTCTAGGCATGGCCGTGAGGCCAGCCTCCCAATGATCTAAGATAGCATAAAAACAAAGATAGCTACCCAGATCTCTTCAATACAATAGTAAAAGGTCCTACTTATAGAGAACTAGTAGCCTAAGGTTTACAGAGATGAGTAAATGACATAAAAATCCACTTCCGGGCCCACATGGTGTGTGCCTGGGCTGAGCATTGAAGCATTTTCATGTAGAGACTCTTCTTGGAGTTAAACGCCAGCTTTGGTGCCAGTTTGGGCGTTTAACTCCCATTCTTGTGCCAGTTCCGGCGTTTAACGCTGGGAATTCTGAGGGTGACTTTGAATGCCAGTTTGGGCCATCAAATCTTGAGCAAAGTATGGACTATCATATATTGCTGGAAAGCCCAGGATGTCTACTTTCCAACGCCGTTGAGAGCGCGCCAATTGGGTTTCTGTAGCTCCAGAAAATCAACCTCGAGTGCAGGGAGGTCAGAATCCAACAGCATCTGCAGTCCTTTTTAGTCTCTGAATCAGATTTTTGCTCAGGTCCCTCAATTTCAGCCAGAAAATACCTGAAATCATAGAAAAACACACAAACTCATAGTAAAGTCCAGAAAAGTGAATTTTAACTAAAAACTAATAAAAATATACTAAAAACTAACTAGATCATACTAAAAACATACTAAAAACAATGCCAAAAAGCGTACAAATTATCCGCTCATCAATCATTTAAAGTTGGTGTTAGAAATCTGAAATTCTGTAAAGTTGCAGAACTTTGTGATTTCTGATATGTGCGCATGCACAGCCGTGTGCGCACGCACACCTCTACCCTATTCTTAGACTCTTGGGCCTAGTTTTAGACTTTTAAAACATTGGGAAAGAATGTAGGGATATTAGATGATATTATTTGGAAAACTTAGAAAATGGAGGCTGATGAGCGGATATTTTATATGCTTTTTGGGGGTAATTTCATGTAGATTTTAGTATGTTTTAATTAGTTTTTAGTAGAATATTATTAGTTTTTAGGCAAAAATCATATTTCTGGACTTTACTATGAGTTTGTGTGTTTTTCTGTGATTTCAGGTAATTCCTGGCTGAAATTGAGGGAGCTGAGCAAAAATCTGAGTTAGGCTGAAAAAGGACTGCTGATGTTGTTGGATCCTGACCTCCCTGCACTCAGAATGGATTTTTTGGAGCTACAGGAGTCCAATTTGCGCGCTCTCAATGGCGTTAGAAAGTAGACATCCAGGGCTTTCCAGCAATATATAATAGTCCATACTTTGCACAAAGATAGACGACGTAACTTGGCGTTGAACGCCAAGTACATGCTGTTGTCTGGAGTTAAATGCCAGAAACACGTCATGATCCGGAGTTTAACGGCCAAAACACGTTATAACTTGGAGTTCAACTCCAAGAAAAGCCTCAGCTCGTGGATAACTTTAGTCTCAGCCCCAGCACACACCAAGTGGGCCCCATGAGTGGATTTCTGCACCAATTATCTTAGTTCACTCATATTCTGTAAACCTAGGTTACTAGTTTACTATTTAAACAACTTTTAGAGACTTATCTTGTACCTCATGACATTTTCAGATCTGAATTATACACTCTTTGGCAGCATGAGTCTCTAAACTCCATTGTTGGGGGTGAGGAGCTCTGTAGTGTCTCGATGAATTAATGCAATTGTTTCTATTTCTCCATTCAAACGTGTGTGTTCCTATCTAAGATGTTCATTCGCGCTTAATTATGAAGAAGGTGATGATCCGTGACACTCATCACCTTCCTCAATCCATGAACGTGTGCCTGACAACCACCCCCGTTCTACATCAGATTGAATGAGCTTCTCTTAGATTCTCTAATCAGAATCTTCGTGGTATAAGCTAGATTGATGGTGGCATTCATGAGAATCCGGAAAGTCTAAACCTTGTCCGTGGTATTCCGAGTAGGATTCCGGGATTGAATGACTGTGACGAGCTTCAAACTCCTGAAGGCTGGGCGTTAGTGACAGACGCAAAAGAATCATTGGATTCTATTCCAACCTGATTGAGGACCGACAGATGATTAGCCGTGCTGTGACAGAGCATTTGGACCATTTTCACTGAGAGGATGGGAAGTAGCCATTGACAACGATGACACCCTACATACAGCTTGCCATGGAGGGAACTTTGCACTTTTCCATGGATGGAATATTACATTACAGGAATAAATCAGACAAAGCATCTCCAAAACTCCAACATATTCTCCATTACTGCATAACAAGTATTTATTTTATGCCCTTTTCCCTTTCTTCACTGAACTTGAAAAACACTGTTGTTGGCATCCTGACTAAGAATAATAAGATAAACATAGCTTGCTTCAAACCAACGATCTCTGTGGGATTCGACCCTTACTCATGTAAGGTATTACTTGGACGACCCAGTGCACTTGCTGGTTAGTTGTGCGGATTGCAAAAAGTGTTATTGCAATTTCGTGCATCAAGTTTTTGGCACCGTTGCCGGGGAATGTTCGAGTTTGAACAACTAAAAGTTTATTTTATTTCTTAGATTAGGAATAATTTATTTTTATTGTTATAGAGTCATTAAATCCTGATAGGATAGTTTCTTTTCAAAAATTTCTTTTCAAAAATATTATTTTTCTTAATTAATTGTTAATTTTTCGTGAGTTTAGTGTCTTGTTCTAAGTTTGGTGTTAATTACATATTTTATATTTTTCTTTAAATTTTCGAACTTGTGTTCTTTGTTCTTCATTGATCTTCAAGTTGTTCTTGTTTATTTTCTTGTTTGATCTTGAGTTCTTCTTGTTCTGTGTCTTTTCTTGTTTTTCTTGTGCTTTTTCAAAACATTAACTTTCAAAAAAATTTTTTTTATACTTTTATCCATAAATATAATACATCTTTAAAATCAACATTGAAGTTACTGCCCAATTGGCTGGAGCATTAGTAGTTGTTCTTGATAATTGGGTATCTTTTTTAAAAATATTTTTCAAAAATAATTTTTCTTTGATTGAATCTTGTGCCAAACTCTAAGTTTGGTGTTTTCTTGTTAATTTTCGAAAATTTGTCTTGGTTTTCTAAAAATTTTAAGTTTGGTGTTCTTTCTTTTGTTCTTGGTGTTCTTGTGAATCTTCAAGGTGTTCTTGAGTCTTTCCTGTATTTTGATCTTAAAATTTTTAAGTTTGGTGTTCCTTGGTGTTTTCCCTCCAAAATTTTTGAAAATAAGGAGCATTGGATCTAAAAATTTTAAGTCTTGTGTCTTTTGTGTGTTTTCCTCTTTCATCATAAAATTCAAAATTCAAAAAAAAAATATCTTTTCTAACTAATTTTGAACTACATTTTCGAAAATTTTATATAAAAATTCAGATTTCAATTTCAAAATATTTTCAATTTCTTTTATTTATGTCGTTTTTATTTTATTTTATAAAATAAATTTTTTATAAAATAAATAATATCAACATACATATCATCTCCTTTATTCCATCATGGAACTAAGTGGGAATGAACAGTCCAGGAGGACTCTAGGGTCATATGCTAACCCCACTACTACTTCATATGGGAGTAGTATCTGTATACCCTCCATTGGAGTTAGTAGCTTTTAGTTGAATCCTCAACTCATTATCATTGTGCAGCAAAACTGCTAGTATTCTGGTCTTCCACATGAAGAACCTACAGAATTTCTGGCACAATTTTTACAAATTGCTGACACAGTGCATGATAAGGAAGTAGATCAGGATGTCTACAGATTATTACTGTTTCCATTTGCTGTAAAAGATCAAGCTAAGAGGTGGTTAAATAACCAGCCTAAGAACAGCATAAAAACATGGAAACAACTGTCAGAAAAATTCCTGAATCACTATTTCCCTCCAAAACGGATGACACAGCTAAGGCTAAGCATCCAAGGCTTCAAACAAGGAGATAATGAATCCCTTTATGATGCCTGGGAGAGATACAGAGAGATGCTAAGAAAATGCCCCTGTGAAATATTTTCAGAGTGGGTGCAATTAGACATCTTCTACTACGGGCTTACAGAAAAAGCTCAGATTTCTCTAGACCACTCAGCTGGTGGATCTATACATATGAGAAAAACAATTGAAGAAGCTCAAGAGCTTATTGATACAGTTGCCAGAAATCAGCATATGTACCTAAGCAGTGGACCTTCCATGAAAGAAGAAGCTAAAACAGTAACTGCTGAAATCAGTCTTGTGGATCAGGCTAATGAAATTAATCAGCAATTAGACTTTCTAACCAAGCAGCTAGCCGAATTCAAGGAAATACTACAGGAAACAAGAATGGCTAACAGGAATATGGAAGTACAGTTAAAGCAAACAGAGAGGCAACTGTCAAGGCAAATAACAGAAGAATGCCAAGCAATTCAATTAAGAAGTGGGAAAACATTAAATACCTCACTTCAAAGCAGCAGGAAGCCAAGAAATGAACAAATGGCTACTCAAAATCCCTCTGAGGACAATCAGAGCCCAGAGAGGAATAAGGCTGGCGCTGAACGCCCAGCCCATGCTCATTCTTGGCGTTCAACGCCAGAAACAAGCATGAATTCGGCGTTGAACCCACTTCTACAAGCAATAAACCTGCAGCAACTAAGGTTGAGGAATACAAAGCCAAAATGCCTTATCCTCAAAAACTCCGCCAAGCGGAACAGGATAAGCAATTTGCCCGCTTTGCAGACTATCTCAGAACTCTTGAAATAAAGATTCCGTTTGCAGAAGCACTTGAGCAAATACCCTCTTATGCTAAGTTCATAAAAGAGATCTTAAGTCATAAGAAGGATTGGAGGGAGACTGAAAAAGTTTATCTCACTGAAGAGTGCAGTGCTGTCATTTTGAAAAGCTTACCTGAGAAGCTTAAAGATCCCGGGAGCTTTATGATACCATGCACATTAGAGGGTACTTGTACCAAGCAAGCTTTATGTGATCTTGGGACAAGTATCAACCTAATACCTGCATCTACTATCAGAAAGCTTGGTTTGACTGAAGAAATCAAACCAACCAGGATATGTCTTCAACTTGCTGATGGCTCCATTAAATACCCATCAGGCGTGATTGAAAACATGATTGTCAAGGTTGGGCCATTTGCCTTTCCTACTGACTTTGTGGTGCTGGAAATGGAGGAGCACAAGAGTGCAACTCTCATTCTAGGAAGACCTTTCCTAGCAACTGGTCGAACCCTCATTGACGTCCATAAAGGGGAAGTAACCTTGAGAGTCAATGAGGAGGAGTTCAAGTTGAATGTTGTCAAAGCCATGCAATATCCAGACACCCCAAAAGACTGCATGAGTGTTGATATTATTGACTCTCTGGTAAGAGAGGTCAATATGGCTGAGAATCTCGAATCAGAGCTAGAGGACATCTTTAAAGATATTCAGCCTGATCTGGAGGAATCAGAGAGAATAGTAGAACCTCTAAAAATTCCTCAGGAAGAGGAGAAACCTCCTAAACCCGAGCTCAAACCATTACCACCATCCCTAAAATATGCATTCCTAGGAGAAGGTGACACCTTTCCTGTAATCATAAGCTCTACCTTAGAGCCACAGGAAGAGGAAGCACTAATTCAAGTGCTAAGGACACACAAGACAGCTCCTGGGTGGTCCATCAGTGATCTCAAGGGCATTAGCTCAGCCAAATGCATGCACAAGATCTTACTGGAGGGTGACGCCAAGCCAGTGGTTCAACCACAAAGGCGGCTGAACCCAGCCATGAAGGAGGTGGTGCAGAAAGAGGTCACTAAGTTACTAGAGGCTGGGATTATTTATCCTATTTCTGATAGCCCCTGGGTAAGCCCTGTCCAAGTCGTCCCTAAGAAAGGTGGCATGACAGTGGTTCATAATGAAAAAAATGAACTGGTTCCTACAAGAACAGTTACTGGGTGGCGTATGTGTATTGATTATAGAAGGCTCAATACAGCTACCAGAAAGGATCATTTTCCTTTACCATTCATAGACCAGATGCTAGAACGACTAGCAGGTCATGAATACTACTGCTTCCTGGATGGATATTCAGGTTATAATCAAATTGCAGTAGATCCAAAAGATTAAGAGAAAACGGCATTCACATGTCCATCTGGAGTATTTGCGTACAGAAGGATGCCATTTGGCTTGTGCAATGCACCTGCAACCTTTCAGAGGTGCATGCTCTCAATTTTCTCTGATATGGTGGAAAAATTTCTGGAAGTCTTCATGGATGACATTTCAGTATTTGGAGACTCATTCAGCTCCTGTCTTGACCATCTAGCACTTGTTCTAAAGAGATGCCAAGAGACTAACCTGGTTTTAAACTGGGAAAAATGTCACTTTATGGTGACTGAAGAAATTGTCCTTGGGCACAAAATCTCGAACAAGGGAATAGAGGTGGATCAAGCTAAGGTAGAGGTAATTGAAAAATTACCACCACCTGCCAATGTTAAGGCAATCAGAAGCTTTCTGGGGCATGCAAGATTCTATAGGAGGATTATAAAGGATTTTTCAAAAATCGCCAAACCTCTGAGCAACCTGCTAGCTGCTGACACGCCATTTATCTTTGATAAAGAGTGTCTGCAGGCATTTAAGACTCTAAAAGCTAAATTGGTCATAGCACCAATCATCTTTGCACCTGACTGGACATTACCATTTGAATTGATGTGTGATGCCAGTGACCATGCCATTGGTGTAGTGTTGGGACAAAGGCATGACAAGCTTCTGCACGTCATTTACTATGCCAACCATGTTCTAAATGACACACAGAAGAATTACACAACCACAGAAAAAGAGCTACTTGCAGTGGTTTACGCCATTGACAAATTCAGATCCTATTTAGTAGGATCAAAAGTGATTGTGTACACTGATCATGCTGCTCTTAAATATCTACTCACAAAGCAGGATTCAAAACCCAGACTTATAAGATGGGTGTTGCTTCTGCAAGAGTTTGATATAGAAATAAGACACAGAAAAGGGACAGAAAACCAAGTAGCAGATCACCTGTCCCGAATAGAACCAGTAGAAGGGGCGTCCCTCCCTCTCACTGAGATCTCTGAAACCTTTTCGGATGAGCAACTCTTTGCCATCCAGGAAGTGCCATGGTTTGCAGATATTGCAAACTACAAGGCAGTGAGATTCATACCCAAAGAGTACAGTAGGCTGCAATCAAAGAAATTGATCACAGATGCAAAGGACTATCTTTGGGATGAACCATATCTCTTCAAGAGATGTGCAGACGGAGTAATCCGTAGATGTGTGCCTAAGGAAGAAGCGCAGAAGATTCTATGGCACTGCCATGGATCATAGTATGGAGGACATTTTGGAAGTGAGTGAACAGCCATAAGAGTCCTCCAATGTGGCTTCTACTGGCCTACTCTCTATAAAGATTCCCGAGCGTTTGTACTTAATTGTGACAGTTGCCAAAGATCTGGCAATCTGCCTCACAGTTATGCCATGCCTCAACAAGGAATCTTGGAGATTGAGTTGTTTGATGTATGGGGTATTGACTTTATGGGACCTTTCCCACCATCATACTCAAACACTTATATTCTGGTGGCAGTGGATTATGTATCCAAATGGGTGGAGGCTATTGCAACACCCACTAATGACACTAAAACAGTGTTAAAATTCCTCCAGAAACACATCTTCAGCAGATTTGGTACCTTTAGAGTATTAATCAGTGATGGGGGCACTCATTTCTGCAATAAACAACTTTACTCTGCTTTGGTTCGTTATGGAGTTAGCCACAGGGTAGCCACTCCATACCATCCACAGACTAATGGGCAAGCTGAAGTCTCAAATAGAGAACTCAAAAGAATCCTGGAACGGACTATAATTAACCGTAGAAGGGATTGGGCAAGGAGCTTGGATGATGCTCTGTGGGCATACAGAATAGCATTCAAGACCCCTATAGGGACCTCTCCATACCAGCTTGTGTATGGAAAGGCATGTCACTTACCAGTGGAACTGGAACACAAGGCCTACTGGGCAACCAGATTCCTGAACCTTGATGCCAAGTTAGCTGGAGAAAAACGATTGCTCCAGTTAAATGAGCTAGAGGAATTTAGACTCAATGCTTTCGAGAATGCGAAAATATACAAAGAGAAAGCGAAAAGATGGCATGATACGAAATTGTCATCCAGAGTCTTTGAGCCGGGGCAGAAAGTTCTGCTATTTAATTCTAGGCTCAAATTATTCCCTGGGAAACTAAAATCCCGGTGGAGAGGTCCATATGTAATTACAAGTGTATTACCATATGGATACGTAGAGCTTCAGGATAGTGAATCTAACAAAAAGTTCATTGTTAATGGACAGAGAGTTAAACATTATCTTGAAGGCAATTTTGAGCAAGAAAGCTCAAAACTGAGGCTTGATTAAAAAAGCTCAGTAACAGTCCAGCTAATGACATTAAAGAAGCGCTTGCTGGGAGGCAACCCAGCCATTCACAAAATTTAATTTTATTTGTTTTTGCTGATTAATTAATTTTTACAGGTATATATCAGAGTATCTTCAAAAGGTAAAATAACAATTGATTGAAATCACAGAGTTACAGGGAAATTTGGAAAGCTCACTGGCATCAAAAAGCCAGTAAGAAACGTTTTAGGCATTGAACGCCCAAAAGAAGCACCCACTGGGCGTTCAACGCCAGTAAGGGTAGCCATCTGGGCGTTGAACGCCAGAAAGAAGCACCTTCTGGGCGTTTAACGCCAGATTGATAGCAACCTGGGCGTTCAAAAAAACACCCAGTGACAAAGGACTTCCTGGCGTTCAACGCCAGAAAGAAGCAACAGCTGGGCGTTGAACGCCCAGGAGAAGCAACAATTGGGCGTTAAACGCCCAAAACATGCAGCATTTGAGTGTTTAACGCCAGGATGGTGGGGAGGAGGTAAAATTCGTTTTTCTTCAAAAATTTTCTAATTTCTATGTTTCAATTCATGATTTCTTGCATAAACATGTTTCCAAATATCATCCTTCAATTTCAAAAATTTTAATCCTAATTTTTAAAATCTCTAATTTCTGAAACCCCTATTTCAAAGATTTTACATGCATCTTAATCCATAAAGACAGTTGATTTTCAATCCAATCCAACTCTTTTTCCAAGCTCTTTCCCAACTTAATTATCTTTTAAAATCTTTTTCAAATTATAAATTTCAAATTTATTTTTAAATATCATTCATATCTTTTTAAATTATATCCTTTTCTTGTCATATTTATCTTTTATAAATCATATCTTTTATCTTATATCTTTTTCTTATTTTCGAATACCCACCCCCTCCCTTTATATCCACTTTCGGCGCCCCTCTCATCATCCACCATTCCACACTTGCTCTCATCCTATTCCTCTTCTTTCTTTTCTTTTGCTTGAGGACAAGCAAACCTCTAAGTTTGGTGTGCTTATCCGTGATCACAAAAACATTCTCACTTTGATCATGGCCCCTAAAGGAAAATAACCCAACCCAAGAGGCAAGAAAGATAATATTCCAAAGCCACTTTGGAATCAAGGGAAGTTCTTAACTAAAGAACATTCAGACCATTACTAAAAAATAATGAGCCACAGATCAGTGATCCCGGAAGTCAAGTTTGATCTGAAGGAAGATGAATATCCGGAGATCCGAGAACAAATTCGAAATAGGAACTGGGAAATCCTAGCTAATCCTAAAACGAAAGTGGGAAGGAACATGGTTCAGGAGTTCTATGCTAATCTATGGCAGACAGACAGGCAAAGAATAATTGGAGCTGCCCTCTATGACCGTCGGACCTTAGTCAGATGAAAGATTATTCATACCCATCCTGACAAAATCAGGGAGATCTTTAAGCTTCCTCAACTGAAAGATGACCCAGACTCCTTTAATAGGAGAATGATGAGGGTAAATAAAGGTCTGGACAAGATTCTAGAGGATATATGCATCCCCGAAGCCAGGTGGACCACCAGCACGACTGGCATCCCAAATCAACTCAAAAGAGAAGATCTCAAACCAGTAGCCAGAGGCTGGCTGGATTTCATTGGGTGTTCCATATTGCCCACCAGCAACCGTTCTGAAGTTACCATTAAAAGAGCAGTGATGATTCACTGCATCATGTTAGGAAAAGAAGTAGAAGTCCATCAACTGATCTCGTGTGAACTATACAAAATAGCAAACAGGAATTCCAAGGATGCCAGATTGGCCTATCCAAGCTTAATTTCTATGCTCTGCAGAGATACCGGAGTGAAGATGGGAATAACAGAGTATATCTCAGTTGAAAGGCCAATCACTAGAATATCAATGGACAGACAACAGCTGCAGGATGATCCAATCAAGAGGAGAGCACAGGAAGTCCTCCCAGAACTTCCTCAATTCGAATATTGGGAACATATTGAAGCATCTATTTCCAAATTGCAAGAAGCTATGAACCAAATAAAGGAAGAACAGAACAATCAAAGCAGCATGCTTTGCAAACTGCTTAAGGAACAAGAAGAGGAAGGGCGTGATTTAAGGGAGCTGAAGCGCCAGAAATTAATCCTTGAAGGACCAAGCATCCCACAGATCAGAGGAACATCTACTTCCCAAAACACAGGTTGTTGAGTTCTAATGTTAGCTTTAACTCTGTGATAGTGTTATTATAGAAATTTACCTTAGGGGATATATATAGTAGTAGTACTAGTAGTAATTAGTATATCTATTCTGGTTTTATTTCCAATTAAGTTATAATTTATTTTTCTCATCATCATCAGGCATGAATAAAATAGTAGATAATTAGAATAAAGAAGTAATTTATTTCGAGTTCTTAATAATAAAAATTATAATTAACTATATATGGTGGCAACACTTTTTGTTCTCTGAATGAATGCTTGAACAGTGCATAATTTTTATCTTGAATTTTATGAATATTGGCTCCTGAAAGAATGAGGAACACGAAAAATATTATTGATGATCTGAAAAATCATGAAATTGATTCTTGAAGCAAGAAAAAGCAGTGAAAAAATTTTTATTACAAGAAATCATTGGATCAAAAAAAGGAATAAAAGCCAACAGCCCTTAAAACCAAAAGGCAAGGGTGAAAAGGATCCAAGGCTTTGAGCATCAGTGGATAGGAGGGCCCAAGGAAGTAATTCCAGGCCGAAGCGGCTAAATCAAGCTGTCCCTAACCATGTGCTTGTGGCATGCAGGTCCAAGTGAAAAGCTTGAGACTGAGTGGTTAAAGTCGTGATCCAAAGCAAAAAGAGTGTGCTTAAGAGCTCTGGACACCTCTAACTGGGGACTTTAGCGAAGCTGAGTCACAATCTGAAAAGGTTCACCCAGTCATGTGTCTGTGGCATTTATGTATCCGGTGGTAATACTGGAAAACAAAGTGCTTAGGGCCACGGCCAAGACTCATAAAGTAACTGTGTTCAAGAATCAACATACTACACTAGGAGAATCAATAATACTATCTGAATTCTGAGTTCCTATGGATGCCAATCATTCTGAATTTCAAAGGATAAAGGGAGATGCCAAAACTGTTCAGAAACAAAAAGCTACAAGCCCCGCTCATCTAATAAGAATCTGAGCTCCACTTAAAAACTCTAAAATATTATTACTTCTTAATTTCTTTTAAATCCTATTTTATTTATCTAGTTGCTTGAGGACAAGCAACAGTTTAAGTTTGGTGTTGTGATGAGCGGATATTTTATACGCTTTTTGGGGGTAATTTCATGTAGATTTTAGTATGTTTTAATTAGTTTTTAGTAGAATATTATTAGTTTTTAGGCAAAAATCATATTTCTGGACTTTACTATGAGTTTGTGTATTTTTCTGTGATTTCAGGTAATTTCTGGTTGAAATTGAGGGAGCTGAGCAAAAATCTGAGTTAGGCTGAAAAAGGACTGCTGATGCTGTTGGATCCTGACCTCCCTGCACTCGGAATAGATTTTTTGGAGCTACAGAAGTTCAATTGGCGCGCTCTCAACGGCGTTGGAAATTAGACATCCAGGGCTTTCCAGCAATATATAATAGTCCATACTTTGCACAAAGATAGACGCCGTAACTTGGCGTTGAACGCCAAGTACATGCTGCTGTCTGGAGTTAAACGCCAGAAACACGTCATGATCCGGAGTTGAACGCCCAAAACATGTTATAACTTGGAGTTCAACTCCAAGAAAAGCCTCAGCTCGTGGATAGCTTTAGTCTCAGCCCCAGCACACACCAAGTGGGCCCCAAGAGTGGATTTCTGCACCAATTATCTTAGTTCACTCATATTCTGTAAACCTAGGTTACTAGTTTACTATTTAAACAACTTTTAGAGACTTATCTTGTACCTCATGACATTTTCAGATCTGAATTATACACTCTTTGGCAGCATGAGTCTCTAAACTCCATTGTTGGGGGTGAGGAGCTCTGCAGCGTCTCGATGAATTAATGCAATTGTTTCTATTTCTCCATTCAAACGTGTGTGTTCCTATCTAAGATGTTCATTCGCGCTTAATTATGAAGAAGGTGATGATCCGTGACACTCATCACCTTCCTCAATCCATGAACGTGTGCCTGACAACCACCCCCGTTCTACATCAGATTGAATGAGCTTCTCTTAGATTCTCTAATCAGAATCTTCGTGGTATAAGCTAGATTGATGGCGGCATTCATGAGAATCTGGAAAGTCTAAACCTTGTCCGTGGTATTCCGAGTAAGATTCTGGGATTGAATGACTTTGACGAACTTTAAACTCTTGAAGGCTGGGCGTTAGTGACAGACGCAAAAGAATCATTGGATTCTATTCCAACCTAATTGAGGACCGACAGATGATTAGCCGTGCTGTGACAGAGCATTTGGACCATTTTCACTGAGAGGATGGGAAGTAGCCATTGACAACGGTGACACCCTACATGCAGCTTGCCATGGAGGGAACTTTGTACTTTTCCATGGATGGAATGTTACATTACAGGAATAAATCAGACAAAGCATCTCCAAAACTCCAACATATTCTCCATTACTGCATAACAAGTATTTATTTTATGCCCTTTTCCCTTTCTTCACTGAACTTGAAAAACACTGTTGTTGGCATCCTGACTAAGAATAATAAGATAAACATAGCTTGCTTCAAACCAACAATCTCTGTGGGATTCGACCCTTACTCACGTAAGGTATTACTTGGACGACCCAGTGCACTTGCTGGTTAGTTGTGTGGATTGCAAAAAGTGTTATTGCAATTTCGTGCATCAGAGGCCTAGGTTTCTGGCGTGCTGAGGAATGATGAACTGTTGATGTGTGGAAACTGAGCTTTAAATGGACAGTGATTGAGATGAGTTGGAGACTCAGATTGAAATGATGGATCCATGTATACTGAAAATGTTTTCTGAAAATCACTGATATATTATTTTTACTGAGATTATAAGACGCTATGCGCCCGGCAGGGACGGTGGTTGGATCCCGCCTGTCGAGGTAGCGGCGGCGGCGTAAGGGTGGTTGTTCGTCCCGCTTATGTTGAGATGTGAGGTCTGAGGCAATAGTATCCAGCTTGTATCCCTTCGGATACATAGAGCATGCAGGCACCGGTACATGGACAGTGATCCGAGCACTATATCTCGGGGGTTCCCATATGAGAATTCCGAAGGGAGACGTCTCCATGGAGATGTGTCAGATTGGCAGTTAAACCGACAATGTGATATCACAGTCAGCAGGGCAGGCATTCATCATATGCATTTTCTATCTATTTATATGCTTTGACTACTTTAAATGGTTTACCTATTTGTATAACATGCCTAATCGTTATTTGAATTAATTGCTTTATATGCCAATACTTGTGTATTACTTGCATTGTATATTATTTGTGTTTTCTACTGGGATTGAGGAGGTTTGGAAGTCGGTGGCGATGAGATCGCATGGAGGGTCGGTTGGTGAAGGCTGTGGGACAGCGATGTTTGGTTAGAATATAAATCCCCTAAGATAGATTACCGGTTTATTTATGTTAAGGTCTATATTATGTTTAACTGTTTTAGAATGCTTTAAGTCTGAATCTTGTGAGGGATATGGAGCTTAGGAGCCTTTGGCGTCCCGGGGTATTATATCCTACATCACTGGGCAATGTTACCATACTGAGAACCCCCGGTTCACATACCATATCTCTGTTGTGTTTTTTAGATGCAGGTCGCAACCCACCTCGGTGAGTTGCTTGATGGTAACAGAAGTGGAGAATCTGGATACCTTTTTGGAGTCTTTTGTTTATTCTATTTATACATCTCTCACTTTTGTATTTTATTTTGCCTAGAGGCATGTATTGAGAGAACAAAACTTGTATAAGTTGTTTTTACTGTCTGGTTTCCTGTATTACTTGTATATGGCTAGTCGTCTTAAACTCCGCGAGCTGTGGCTAGTTTCTTATGATATTATGTGCTTATCTTTTGTTATATTACATCCATTCCTTGTGCTTTAAGTTAGATGTTTCATTAGTATGCTTTGCGCTTTTAAATCCTATTTTTGAGCTGTATCTTTCATCGGGCTTCTAGATTATACTATTCTTTCTATATATTATATGTATGACTTAGAACTGTCATAATCTCTGATTAACTTTTGCTTTACGACGCTGCCGCGCCGCCGTGTTGCTCAGAGGATGGAGAAAGCGAGAAGAGTAGAGGGAAGAGAGAGGAAGAACGAGCATGAGGGAGCTCAGCCGCGGGAAAAGGAGGTGCGCGTCTGACCCGTCACCGCCAATCCGTCCATCCTGACTTGTCACCGTCGCGAGGAAGACCAGACACGATGAAGAGACTCGCGCGAAGAGGAGAAGTCACCGTTCATCCTCCCTGCTGTCAGACGCCGTCGCCGCAGTTCACGAGAAGAGAGAGAGAGAGAGACGCGCTGCGTGGGAGCTGCCGCTGTGATGCCCGTTACCGTTGCTGCAGCTTTTTGCATTGCCACTGTCACCGAAGGGAGCCAGCATCGCCGTCGTCCATGGGTGATGCTGAGGAGAGAGAGATCTACAAGGAAGGAAGGACCGCGACCTGTCCAGTCGCCATTCATGTCATTGGTGCTGCCAGATCCGCTGCTATCGAAGCTTTTGGCCGAGCCTCTGCCACCGGGAACGCCTTTGCTGCCATGAGAACCACTGCCAGTAAGGTTTTTTAGTTGGCTTTTATTCCTTTTGAGTTTTCGAAAGCTTTTCATCGCTGCGTGTTTGTTACAGTCATCGTCGCCGGAGTTCTGGTCGCTACTGTCGCTCAAGGTGGCTGCCGGCAAACCGGTTCAGCTACCGCCACTGTTTTGTTTTCTTAATTCGGTAAGTATTTATGTTTCGGAAACTCTTGCATTAATATTATGTTATGTTCGGTTATAAACGCTGAGGTTTTGGTAATACATGGTCGTGTTTTGAGCGCTGCATGTCACTTTTAAGTTGTTATGAGCACTGCGAAAGTGATCAGGATTGAGTTTGTGGTTGCTGTTGGTTTCAGGTTGAGCTAAAAAGGTTTCGTTCATGCGTTTTGGGTTATGGTTTCGACGAGTCGAGGTAGGAGATTTTTATACAAACTAATTTATTTAAATTGGAAATTGTTATAAATAGATATGCTGTGCAAAATGTATTTCTGGTGATTATGCAAGTCTTATGAATTGTCTGATTATGTCTTGGATGAATATGGTTGCATGTTTGGGTGAAATAATGTCTGATTTTGATACATTGGAGATTTTTAGATTGGTTGATTTGAAACGACCTTGATAGTATGAAAGTATGAGTTTTGTTTATTGGAAACTGATTTAGTCTTGAACCCGTTGAGAGGGGATTGATGATTGGTTTGGTTGGGACCCGGAAAGGGTGGCAACATCCAAGTTTTAGGGGAGATGCTGCCGAAATTTTTATAAAATCCAAGACTTTATTTGAAACGGTATTTTAAAAAGGAATGGATTATGCCTTGAACTGTATTACTGATAAATGAATTAGGTTTGAACCCTTTTATTAAGAAAATATTATATTTTGAATGTAGACTATTTTAGAAAGGAATCATGTCTTAAAGTCGATTTAAAGATGAAAATAATTAAGTTTTGGCATGTGATTAAGTAAGCAAATTTGAAGGAGTTTTAATAGAGTTCGATTAACTAATTTCACTTTACGACATTTTAGGAAAAGTTTGAAGTATTTTTTGAAACTTGATTTAGTAAAACTGAAACAATTTCCGAGCCTTTGGAAACAGATTTAAGAATGAAACTGAAATTGGTTTTCGGTTTAAATGATTTGGTTTTGAAATTGGTTCGGAATATTTGGATACATGAATTGGTTTTGGTTTAAATTCAATTTTATTTATTCAAATCAAGAAGTTAAAGTTTTGGAGGTTTTCAATGAATTTAAGGAATGCGTTAGGTTATTCTCCCCTGAAGTCTTGAGGTTCTGCTGAGGAATTTTATGACCAAATCCTGATTTAGAAATGAATGATTTTGAGTCTTTCAAAAGAAATTTTGAATTTGGCATGGTTTTGAGATTGTTTGGAAGTGTTGGAAAGATGTGAAAAGTGGCTCCGTTTTGAAAAATTATTCTTGGCAAGATATGAATTGAATACATTCGTTATTTAAAAGTAAATGGGCCAAGAATGAATTTGAAATAAGTTATTGACCCTGATTGATTGTGGATATCATCAAGATTGATGAGTTATTGTTTGGTAGGCGTAAGAGCCGAGTTCAACCCACTTATGCTGAGAGGTTTGATATTGATAAGATTGTTGATAAGTCACTTGCGCCTGGCAAGGATGGTGGTTCAATCCCGCTTGTCGAGGTTGCGGTGCTCGCGTAAGGACGGGGTTCAATCCCGCTTACGTGCAGATGTGAGGTTGGAGGCAGAGTATCCCACTCACATCCTTTCGGATCACAAGAGTGTGCAGGCACTGACATCCTGGACTGTGTGGTGGACACGTTATCCCAGAGGGTTCCCATTTATACGTGACCGAAAGGCAACATTCCCATAGGGATGTGTCGGGTTGGCAATTGAACCGACAATGTGATATCACAGCCAGTAGGACAGACATTCATCATTTGCATTTATTTGACATTGTTTGGGTGTGCATATTGTAATTGGTTTGTTTATGTGAATACTTATGTTAACTTCTAACTGCTATATTTGTTATAATTGCTATTGATTGTGTTTTGAACTACATTTTTTGTGATTGTGTTTGATTGGTTGGTTTGTGATGAATTGGTTGATGATTGAGTTGTTTGGGCCAGGGGCCGTGTTGGATTGGATGAGCTTGAGGCCGTGATTGGTATGTTGAGTTATCGTTCTATATAAAGTATCTGACTGGTGCAGTATAGACTTAATGAACCTATGCTTGGAACAAGATGATCATTTATACCGCGTAGGTAACTGCTTTCATGGTTGTGGTCTGGAAAAGTATGAAAAATCAAACTCTTACAGCATAGACTTAATTGAACCTATGTTTGGGACATGTTGGTCATTCATACTGTCTAGAAATTTTTTTTTCAGATTTTGCAAGAAAAGAAAAAGATTTTGTTTTAAAATATTTGAGAAATTTACCAAGTCTTCAAAAAAAGGATTTTCTGGATTTCGAATGTGTACCCAAGGTTTTTGGAAAGACTCATAAGATGAGTAATGATCACTGTACTCTAAGAATAATTCTATTTTACGTATCTTGTTATAGCAATTTCTGTAATCCTTTAGTGAGAACAAGCGAGGACGACGTCCTCACTCCCCTACAGGTTATTCCTTTTCAGGATATGGACGACGAAGTTTCACAAGAGTTATGTTCATTTTCTATTTAGTCGGTATTTTAGTATTATCTTATCTATTATTTTTCCCTCACCTTTATCTTTATTAAGTTTTTAAGAGGGATATGAAATTATGATATGTATGTTTGAAAGCTAGTGTATGATACATATATATCTTAAGGTATTGTATCTGGTTTGTATGTACATGTATGTTTATGATTTCAACGAAAAAGTGTTTTTGAAAGGTTATGCGGTTTTAAATTTTAAACAGGCTCCTATTTTAGTATTAAATATGTTCAGAGTTGTCGTAATGCCCAAGCTATCAGAGTGGTTCAGCCGGAAGCATGACATTCGGAAAGTAAGGGTGTTACAGAAAACATACTATTTTGTTCTTATTTTAATGAATTTTATTCCACTTTTATTTCATTCGATACCTTGATGGTTTTGATAAGTGATTTCAGGTGTAATAGGTAGGAATGACTTGATATGGGTGGAAGAGAAGCATGCAATTGGGAGAAAACATGAAAAAAATAAAGGAGAAACATACAGTCAAGGGTGTGTACGCATAACCTTCTGTACGTATGCACAAGAGGAAATTAGCATGTGTGCGTATGCACAAGTCCCTACACATGACTTCATTAAAAAGTCACGTGACTCGCATTTTGGGAGGCTTTTTGACCCATTTCTGAAGTTGCTGAAGCATATAAGGAGGGCTAGTAACACACCATAGATACCATACATTATAGAATACACTTAGCTAGTTTTAGGGTAGTTTTTAGGATAGTTTTACCTTAAGTTTTCTCTCAATTTTTCCTAAGGTTTAATTAGGGTTTATCTACAATTTTGCATTTCTCCAATTTTGATTTTGGATCCTTGCTTATTTTCATTGTAAGTACTTCTTAGTTTTCTCTTTTATTGCACTACTTATTCTACATTTTCTTACACTTTAATTTCCTTTGTTAATATATACATAGTTTTGTAATTTTGAGTTTGAGTTAATGAAATTGATGTTTGATGGTTATTATATGTTTGTTTGAGGTACTAGTGTTGATTTTATTTGTGGTTCATAGTTTTTATCATTTTCCTATATTTACCATGTTTTATGATTATGCCTACCATGTGTTTGATGAAATGTCAATTTTGATTATGAGGTAGATTTCCACTCCTTGGCTTGGGAAAATGAGTATATAGAATACTTGAGTCATAATGTCCGACATTTAGTGATAATTCTTGGGTTGTTGGTTGTTATTGTTTCCACTAACACTAGCTTTTTACCAAGGTAATTAGTAAGTTAGCTAGAATTTATGGATTAATAACAATTATGCTCACTTGACTTACTCTTTGATGTTAAGGGTTGACTAGGTCAGATTAATTCATCATAATTATCATAGTTGTGGTTATGGCAAGGAAGGGATTCCCTAACTCATCCCAAGTCAAGGCTTCCATTTATGTTTTGAATTACCCTAAAGCTTTACTTGTTCATATTACATAGATAGTTCTTTGATTCCTTTATTAGTTTATTAATTGCAATTTTGAGTGTTATTTAATTCCTTTAATTGTTTGCCTCACTATTGAAAATCCTTTGATTTTCACAAAAATTGTGTGCTTATTGTCACTAGTTCTTAGGGAAGACGACCCGAGGTTTAATTACTCTCGGTTAGTTTTAATTTGAATTTAAACTTTGATTGATGGGATTTAATGGCCGGTTTGGACTATGCTACTGATAAATCACTATTTTATGATTCATTTGTGTTTAATTGTGTGGTTTTATCAAGTCTTTGCCCACTTATTTATATGATTCGCATGTAATTACAATTCCTTCCTAAAAATATTCTATGATTGAAAACATGCTTTTTTGGCTTTTATTTTCTTTTATTTAATCCTCTCTTATTACCATTAGATGCCTTGATATGTGTGTTAAGTGATTTCAGGAATTACAGGGCAGGAATGGCTTAAAGGATGGAAAGGAAGCATGCAAAAATGGAAGGAACACAAAGAATTGAGGAGATAACCAGCGAGAAGTCATGCGGTCGCATGGCTGACGCGACCGCGCGAAAAGGAAGAAATCACAGTGACACGCTCGCGTGCCTTACGCAACCGCGCGGATTGGAAGCTGCATGAACGACGCGAATGCATGGAGGACGCACAAGCGTGGTACGAGAAACGCTGAGTGACGCGAATGCTTGGACAACGCGGCCGCGTGACGTGCGCGATCTGCAGAATTTCAGAAGTCGCTGGCTGAGTTTCTGGGCTGGATTTCAACCTAGTTTTCGGCCCAGAAACACATATTAGAGCCAAGGAATATGCAGAGACAAGGAACAACATTCATTCCGCATAATTTTTAGTTTTTAGATCCGAATTTACTCCTCCCCTAGGTTTACTCACTTGAACATTCATAATTAGGATTTTGAAGGTTTTGGGTTTAGCTTTTGAGAAGAGTCTACCTCCAATACTAGTCATTATATTCTGTTATTTACTTTTCATTTATTCTTCCATATTCCTAATTCCTCCAGAGTTGACATTTGATTATTTTCACAAGTTATTAATATAGACTATTTTTATTTTCAATTAATCCCTTTCATTATTATTTATCATGTCTTCTTTTATTTTCCCCATTAATTCTGTGAAGTTTATAATTATGATGAGTGAGTAGTTCCATAACTTGATTGGGAGATGATTGAAAGGAAACCTTGAGTTGAATCACTCAAGAGAGAAATTATAATTGGGTTTATTGTTGGATCACCCTCTAATTATTGACACTAGTCCTTTCCAAGGGAGAGGATTAGGACTTGTGACTAGAAACAGCTTTCCAATTATTAATTAATCTTGAGAGTACTTCAACAAGAATAGGCTTTCCAACTAATCTACTCCCAGTCAAGGCTTTTATTTAAAATTGATTAAATTCTCTAAATTAATTTCCTGTTTATCAACTCAACCTTTTTTGAAAACACCTGATTGATAAAATAGCACATCTTTTTGCAACTCGTTGGGAGACGACCTGTGATTCATACTCCCAGTATTTTAATTTCAATATTGTGACAACCCTTCTAAATTGATAAGCGGATTTTCGGCTGGTTAAGGACTGTACTTGCAATGTATTTCTATTAATAATTTCTTAACTCGCCAATTTCCGCCACGTCAATTTTTGGCGCGTTGCCGGGGAGTTGCAACAGTGTGCTAATTTATTGATTAGAATTTATTTAATTGCAGTTTTTCTTTTTATTTTGTCACTATGAGCTGTACGTTTCTTTCGTTAAATGACACGTTCACTTCCTGATCCAAGCTTGCCAGTATTTGACCCTGAGATTGAAAGAACTATTTCACGTATAAGGCAAGCTCGGCGTTGGCGAGTCCTCTCTGAGGACGAACCTGAAACTTCATCTAAGGAAGAAACAAGCTCCCTCTCTACTGATCCAGTTGATTTACATGTAGGTGACATGACAGCACCTAGGAGAGTCACACTATACAGGAGGAAGGAGCTCCTGATTTACACTACAACCACTCCAGGGCACACCACCCAGCAGTGGCTGTGGATTTCGAAATAAAGTCTTTGCTACTCAACTTGATGCCCAAGTTTCATGGCTTACCTGCTTAAGAGCCTATCAAACACCTTAGGGATTTTCAGACTGCTTGTTCTACTATTAAGCGTGATGGCACTGATGAAACCTCCATTCTGTTAAAAGCCTTCCCATTCTCTCTTGAGGGAAAGGCAAGAGAGTGGTACTACACTCAACCCGGAACAACTGTTTCCAACTGGGATACGTTTAGAAGAGAATTTTTGGAGAAATTCTTCCCAGCTGAGGTTGCCGATAAACTGAGGAAAGACATGTCCATGATCGTTTAGGATGAATCTGAGACCCTCTATGAATACTTGGAATGCTTCAATAATCTTCTAGAAGCATGTGCCCACCATATGATTGACAAGATAGTGTTGCTTGGCTACTTTACACAGGGCATGAAATCTCAAGATAGGACCACATTGGAAGGTGCTAGCAATGGGTCTATGAAAAAGTACAAGACTACGGAAGAAGCATGGCAATTGATCAGCGACTTAGTTGAATCTTCCAGGAATCACAGGTAGAAACAAAGTCGGTCAAGAGCTGTTACAAAGGTATCCACTAGCAAAGAGACTGCTGCTATAGCTCAGAGCTTATGTGAAATGACTAACTTGCTGAAGCAGATGCAGCTAAGTCAACAACAGGCTCAGCAAGTTCAGCTTCTCCACCACAGCACAGCCAGCAGTTGGTTCCACAAAGAGTATGCAGAATCTGTGCAGATTACAGTCATTATACTGATGATTGTCTGCAACTCCAACCGGAAGACCACACTGTAACAGCCACTCATAACTTCTATGACTGCCCCAATCAAGGGTACAATCAAGGTGGCAGCTATAACCATGGATGGCAGGATAACTCTAACCAAGGCTGGAGAAATAATTCTAACCAGGGTTGGAGGGACAATCATAACAGAGGAGGCAGAGATAACAATGGAAATCAGAAGTGGAATAACAATAACAACTTTAGGCAGCAGAATCAGAATCAGGCCTACAGAGTACTTCATCTAAGACAACCTCAAACATCTCAGCAGACCTCTGAGATCACTTATCCCTCTCCATCTCCTAATGATGAGTTACTACAATCTATTGATTGGAGACAACAGACCATTGAAAATAACCTCACTTATACTTTGAATGGTCTGAATTCTACTTTGCAAGCCCTTGTCTCACAGATTGGATCTATGAATAACTCTAACAACCAGTCCTCAAGCTCTGGTGGACTCCCCTCTCAACCATTACCCAATCCAAAGGGTGGCATTAATGCCATCACACTGAGGTTAGGAACCACATTGCAAGGGAGGAATCAGGAAGAGCCAAACCCACCTGAACACGCCTCAGCTGAAGAGGTAGTGGAAATAAAAGATGTTGAGGAAGAAAAGGGTATACAGGACATGGCTGAGGAAGAAGACGCTAAATCACAGGAAGAAGCACCAAAGGGCACAGACACTATAGAGAACGCCATTCCTATTCCATTTTCACAACTTGCAAGGAAGCCCAGGAAGCAGTTGGAACCTGATCCCAAAATGGTAGAAATATTCAAAAAGGTTGAGGTAACTGTTCCCCTTTTTGATGTTATTCAACAGGTACCTAAATACGCAAAGTTTCTAAAGGATTTATGCATACATAAAGACAAAATTAATGAATTAGAAACTATTCCTTTAGGTAATTCTATATCTACTTTAATGGGAAATATACCTGAAAAATGTAGTGACCCAGGACCATGCATGGTTAACTGTACCATTGGAGGTGTGATATTTTTTGACTGCATGTGTGATTTAGGAGCATGTGTTAGTATAATGCCTTTATCTGTATATGATGTTTTGAGGCTCCCTCCCTTAAAAAGGTCGGCAACTCGTTTTGTGTAAGCAGATAAAAGTATTGTTACAGTGGCTGGAATTGTTGAAGATGTATTAGTGGGTAGTAAAGGTCTCACTTTCCCTATTGATTTTTACATCCTGGAGATGCCCCAAAATGACTCAGAGAAGCCATCATCAATCCTACTCGGAAGACCTTTCTTGAAGACCTCGAAGTTCAAATTAGATGCTTTTTCAGGAACATACTCTTTTGAAATAGACGGCCGAGTAGTAAGCTTCAATCTGAATGGAGTTATGAAGCACCCTCCAGAACATCATTCTATCCTCCAGTGTGACATAATAGATAAAACCATAGCTGAAGTTCACCAGGAGGAGTTTGAAGAGAAGTACATAGGACAAGGTCCAAGTGTAAGGAATTCTGAGGACAATGAAAGTACTCTACCACTGCCACCAGCTTCAGACAATCCAGAGCCTGACCATGAATAGAAGTTAGAATTGAAACCCCTCCTCCACACCTCAAATATGCTTACCTCGAGGACAAGCAGAAGTTTCCAGTTATCATTGCACGAGACCTCACTTCTCAACAGGAAGAGCAGTTACTTAGTGTGCTGAGGAGGCACAAGAAAGCAATTGGGTGGAGTTTAGCAGACATAGTAGGCATCGACCCTCAAGTTTGTGAGCACATAATATTTTTAGAAGACAGAGCAAGACCCGTTCGTCAACCCCAAAGAAGACTGAACCCCACTATCTTAGAGGTTGTCAAGAAGGAAGTGACCAGACTACTAGAGGCAGATATTATCTATCCCATCTCAGACAGTGAATGGGTAAGCCAGTACAAGTGGTGCCCAAGAAGTCTGGAGTCACTACAGTGAAGAATGATCATGGAGAGCTCATAGCAACTAGAGTACAGAACGCTTGGAGGGTCTGCATTGATTACAGGCGTCTCAACTAAGCCACTCGTAAGGATCACTACCCTCTTCCATTTATTGATCAAATGCTGGATTGCCTGTCAGGTAAATCACATTATTGCTTTTTAGATGGTTACACAGGCTATTTCCAGATTCATATAGCCCCTGAAGATCAGAAAAAGACTACTTTTACATGTCCTTTTGGGACTTATGCCTATAAGAGAATGCCCTTTGGCTTGTGTAATGCACCAGCTACTTTCCAAAGGTGCATGATGAGTCTTTTCTCTGACCTTTTTAAGGACTGTATGGAGGTTTTTATGGATGATTTTAGCGTTTATGGTGATTCCTTTAGCCTTTTCTTGGATAGTTTATCTAGAGTACTAGATAGATGTGTCAGTACAAACCTTGTATTGAATTTTGAAAAATGTCATTTTATGGTAAGACAAGGAATTGTACTAGGACATGTTGTGTCTAATACTGGCATTTCTGTAGATCCAGCAAAGGTGGATGTTATTTCTAGTTTGCCTTACCCCTCCTCTGTGAGGGAAGTCTGTTCGTTCCTTGGCCATGTAGGTTTTTACCGAAGATTCATTAAGGACTTTAGTAAGGTAGCACTTCCCTTATCCAGGTTACTGCAGAAAGATATCGAGTTCGAGTTCAGCGAGGATTGCAAACAAGCGTTTGATAAGTTGAAGACCGCCCTGACTCAAGCTCGAATTGTGAGAGGACCTGACTGGAGCCAGCCATTCGAAATCATGTGTGATACTTCCAACCATGCAGTAGGAGCAGCGCTGGCTCACTGTGAAGGTAAAGATCCTTTTGTCATTGCTTATGCGTCTAAGACTTTAGACACTGCTCAGTCTAACTACACTACTACTGAGAAATAGCTTCTTGCTATTATTTTTGCTCTGGATAAATTCCGAGCCTATTTACTTGGTGCTAAGGTAGTAGTGTATTCAGATCACGCAGCTCTAAAGTATTTATTAGCTAAAAAGGAATCCAAACCAAGGCTTATACGTTGGATACTGCTACTACAAGAATTTGATTTAGAAATAAAGGATAGGAGTGGTAACCAGAATCTAGTGGCAGACCACTTGAGTCGCCTTGAGCACATTAAAGATGACTCTACTCCTATAGCTGATAATTTTCCATTTGATAACCTACAAGCAGTATCTGAGGTAGTCCCTTGGTATGCACCTGTCGTTAATTAGAAGGTGTGTGCCTCAATCAGAATTCCAGTCCATTTTAGAGGCCTGTCACTTATCTGAGAGTGGAGGACATTTTGGCCCTCAAAGAAAAACTAGAAAAATCTTAGATTGTGGATTCTGGTGGCCTACTCTTTTTAAAGACGCTACTGAATTTTGTAAATCTTGTCCTCCATGCCAAAGGTTTGGTAATATATCCTAGAGAGATGAAATGCCTCAACAAATTATGCTTTTCTGTGAAATTTTTGATGTTTGGGGCATTGACTTCATGGGTCCATTTTCAAATTCTAATGGCCACCTTTATATACTGTTAGCTGTAGATTATGTTTCTAAATGGGTGGAAGCAATTCCTACCCGTACATGCTAACACTGTTGTTTCCTTTGTTAAAAACCACATTATTTGTCGCTTTGGATCCCCACGAGCTATCGTGAGCGATCAAGGCACCCATTTTTGTAACAGGAGACTAACAGGATTACTGAAGAAGCATGGGATCATTCATAAAGTAGCAACAGCCTACCATCCTCAGACTAATGGGCAAGTCGAGGTGTCTAACAGAGAGATAAAGCGTATATTGCAGAAGATAGTCAAACCTCATAGAAGAGACTGGAGCACCAGGCTACAAGATGCACTCTGGGTATACAGAACAGCATACAAGACACCCATTGGGATGAGTCCTTTTCGCTTAGTCTATGGAAAGGCTTGTCATCTTCCAGTTGAAGTGGAACACAAAGCTTTTTGGGCAGTAAAGGAGTGCAACATGGGATTTGAGAAAGCCGGAGCTGAAAGGAAGTTGCAACTACAAGAATTGGAGAGCCTTCGCCTAGAAGCTTATGAGAACTCAAGGCTATACAAGGAAAAAATGAAAGCTGTACATGATCAACACATCAAGAGGAAGGAGTTCCAACCTGGGGGATTTAGTCCTCCTTTACAACTCCAGACTGAGGCTTATGCCAGGCAAGCTGTGATCAAGGTGGGAAGGTCCATATAGAGTCGAGAAGGCTGAGCCTTACGGAGTTTTTCACCTAAGTCACCCTTCAAGCTTTGAACTTATCAAGGCTAAAGGACATCGTTTAAAGCTCTACCATGGTGAGAAGGTGACGAAAAACAAGGAGTTAGATATCTTCCTCTTGGAGGATTCACTCGCAACTGAAAACTGAGCTACTGAAGCGTCCAACTTAAGGAGGTTAAAGCAAAGTGCTAGGTGGGAGACAACCCACCACGGTATGATCGTTCCTCTTCTTTTCCTTATCTTCCCTCATCTATAACTCTTCTCCGTACTACTGCCTATATCTTGCACCTAATCTACATACTGCATTTGCATAAAAAAGAGAGAAATTGCACGCGATGCGCCAGCATCGCCGACGCGTCCGCGTCGCATGAGCATTGGAAATAAAGAAAATTGGACAGAGAGTTGCACCGGAATGTGGCTGGAGGCGTGCCTTTGGCACAATTTGATCCACGCGACCGCGTGGATGACGCAACCGCGTCATTTGTAATTTGGCCTCCCCACGCGTCCGCGTCAACCATGCGAACGCGTGGCCCTGCAATTCGACGTAACAAGGGTGAATGGCTGAGAGTTGAGCTGGACTTAGGCTGCACTTGTGCTAGTCGCACAAGTCCTGCCACGCGAACGCGTGCCCTACGCGTCCGCTCCGATATTTCCATCTGGCCATCCACGCGATCGCGTCAACCACGCGATTGCGTCACTTCAAATTCTGGCAAAACACAATTTAAACAGAGTTTTGCGAGCGCGAAGCTGCCCTCGTGCCACTAACGCAAATCACATCACGCGTCCGCGTCACCTCACTTAAGGGCTTTCCAAGCGACCGCGTGCCCCACGGGTCCGCGCCGTTTGCGCCGCCCAACTTATTCAAGTCTGCCAGCCTGTTTTATCTTTTCTTTCCCCCCAATCTTATTTCTTTCTCCCCTTTTCCTTCTTCCTCCCCTCTTTCTCTCTTCCACCCTGATGAGCGGATAATTTATACGCTTTTTGGCATTGTTTTCAGTATGTTTTTAGTATATTTTAGTTAGTTTTTAGTATACTTTTATTAGTTTTTAGTTAAAATTCACTTTTCCGGACTTTACTTTGAGTTTGTGTGTTTTTCTGTGATTTCAGGTATTTTCTGGCTGAAATTGAGGGTCCTGAGCAAAAATCTGATTCAGAGGCTGAAAAGGACTGCAGATGCTGTTGGATTCTGACCTCCCTGCACTTGAAGTGGATTTTCTGGAGCTACAGAAGCCCATTTGGCACGCTCTCAACGGCGTTGGAAAGTAGACATCCTGGGCTTTCCAGCAATGTATAATAGTCCATACATTGCCTGAGATTTGATGGCCCAAACTGGCGTTGCAAATCAGCTTCAGAATTTCCAGCGTTTAACGCTGGAACTGGCATAAAAATTGGAGTTAAACGCCCAAACTGGCATAAAAGCTGGCGTTTAACTCCAGAAAAAGTATCTACACGAAAATGCTTCAATGCTCAGCCCAAGCACACACCAAGTGGACCCGGAAGTGGATTTTTCTGTCATTTACTCATTTCTGTATACCCTAGGTTACTAGCTTACTATTAATAGGATCTTTTGACATTGTATCGGTACCTCATGACACTTTTACACGTTTCTTTGTGTACTTCCTACGGCATGAGTCTCTAAACCCCATGGTTGGGGGTGAGGAGCTCTGCTGTGTCTTGATGGATTAATGCAATTACTACTGTTTCTCATTCAATCATGCTTGCTTCCATTCTAAGATATTACTTGTTCTTAAACCGGATGAATGTGATGATCCGTGACACTCATCATCATTCTCAACTATGAACGTGTGCCTGACAACCACCTCCATTCTACCTTAGATTAAGTAGATATCTCTTGGATTCTTTAACCGGAATCTTCGTGGTATAAGGTAGAACTGATGGCGGCATTCAAGAGAATCCGGAAGGTCTAAACCTTGTCTATGGTATTCTGAGTAGGATTCAATGATTGAATGACTGTGACGAGCTCCAAACTCCTGAAGGCGGGGCGTTAGTGACAGACGCAAAAGAATCACTGGATTCTATTCCGGCCTGATTGAGAACCGACAGATGGATAGCCCTACCGTGACAGAGTGCGTTGAACATTTCCACTGAGAGGATGGGAGGTAGCCACTGACAACGGTGAAACCCTTGCATACAGCTTGCCATGGAAGGAGCCTTGCGTGCTTGAAGAAGAAGACAGTAGGAAAGCAGAGATTCAGAAGATGGAGCATCTCTAAAACCTCAACCCATTCTCCATTACTGCAAAACAAGTATTTACTTCATGTTCTTTTGCTTTTCACAATCAATCCTGATAATTTCTGATATCCTGACTAAGAGTTACAAGATAACCATAGCTTGCTTCAAGCCGACAATCTCCGTGGGATCGACCCTTACTCACGTAAGGTATTACTTGGACGACCCAGTGCACTTGCTGGTTAGTTGTGCGGGATTGCAAAAGTGTGATTACAATTTCGTGCACCAAGTTTTTGGCGCCGTTGCCGGGGATTGTTCGAGTTTGGACAACTGACGGCTTATCTTGTTGCTTAGATTAGGACTGTTTTGTTTTTGTTGGTTTAGAGTTTTTTAGTTGAGTCTAGTTTCATATTTTAAGTTTGGTGTCAATTGCATGCTTTTGCTTTTCTTTTAATATTCGATTTTGCATGTCCTTAGTCCCTTTTTGATCCATAAAAATTTTAAGTTTGGTGTCATTTTGTTGTTTTTCTCTTTCCTCTTTTCAAAAATCAAATCTTTTTCATAAAAACTTTTCAATCATATCTTTCTAATTGCTAATCTCAAAATCTTTTTAATTAACTAATTGATTCAGTTTTCAATTTGCTTTGATCTTATTCTCTTTTACTTCTCGACTTTTTATTTTATTTTATTTTATTTTCCTTTTGTTTTTATTTCTTTTTTCGGTCAATTAAAAAAAAATATTTTTATCTACTTGCAATCCAGATTATTTCCCTTATCCATCATGGACATAAGTGGAATTGAACAGTCCAAAAGGACTCTGGGGTCATATGCTAACCCCATTACAGCTGCATATGAGAGTAGCATCTGTACACCTCCCATCAAAGCAAGCAGCTTTGAGCTAAATCCTCAACTCATTATCATAGTGCAGCAAAATTGCCAGTATTCCGGTCTTCCACAGGAAGAGCCTACTGAGTTTCTGGCACAATTCTTACAAATTGCTGACACAGTACGTGATAAAGAGGTGGATCAGGATGTCTACAGATTATTACTGTTTCCATTTGCTGTAAAAGACCAAGCTAAGAGGTGGTTAAATAACCAACCTACAGCAAGCATAAAGACATGGAAACAGTTATCAGACAAATTCCTGAATCACTTTTACCCTCCAAAGAGGATGACACAGCTAAGGCTAGACATCCAAGGCTTTAAACAAGAGGATAATGAATCTCTTTATAATGCCTGGGAGAGGTATAGAAGTATGCTAAGAAAATGCCCCTCTAAAATGTTTTCAGAGTGGGTACAGTTAGACATCTTCTACTATGGGCTTACAGAAAAAGCTCAGATGTCTTTAGACCACTCAGCTGGTGGATCTATACACATGAGGAAGACGATTGAAGAGGCTCAAGAGCTTATAGACACTGTTGCTAGAAACCAATATCTGTATTCTAGCAATGAGTTCTCTCCAAAAGAGGAAGTCATGGCAGTAGCCACTGATCCTAATCCTCAAGAACAGATGATTGAGCTTAATCAACAATTGCTCCTGATGACAGAACAGTTAGCAGAATTTAAAGAGATGCTCCATGAATCTAAAGTTGCTAACAAGAACATAGAACTGCAATTGAATCAAGCAAAACAGCAGATATCTAAACAGATAACAGAAGAATGTCAAGCAATTCAACTGAGGAGTGGGAAGACACTGAATAACACTGCTCAAAGTAGCAAAAAGTCAGTAAAGGAACAATTGACAGAGGATAGCCAAACCACTATCCAAAATCCCTCTGAGGACAGTAAGAGCCCAGAGAGGAATGCTATTGGCGTTCAAACGCCAGAAAAGGAGGGAAAGCTGGCGTTAAACGCCCATTTCCTGCCCAGTTCTGGCGTTCAAACACCAGAAAAGGGGGAAAAGTTGGCGTTAAACGCCCATTTTCCACCCAATCCTGGCGTTCAAACGCAAAAGGGGAACCAGACACCTGAGAGTGTTGATAGTAACCCCTCTTAAAAGACTTCTCCAACCACTTCTGTAAGGAATAAACCTGCAGCAATTAAGGTTGAAGAATATAAAGCCAAGATGCCTTATCCTCAGAAACTCCGCCAAGCGGAACAGGATAAGCAATTTGTCCGCTTTGCAGACTATCTAAGGACTCTTGAAATAAAGATTCCGTTTGCAGAGGCACTTGAGCAAATACATTCTTATGCTAAGTTCATGAAAGAGATCTTAAGTCATAAGAAGGATTGGAGAGAAACTAAAAAAGTATTTCTCACTGAAGAATGCAGTGCACTCATTCTGAAAAGCTTACCAGAAAAGCTTCAAGATCCAGGAAGCTTTATGATACCATGCACATTAGAAGGTGCTTGCACCAAGACAGCCCTGTGTGATCTTGGAGCAAGCATCAATCTAATACCTGCATCCACTATCAGAAAGCTTGGGTTGACTGAAGAAGTCAAACCAACCCGGATATGCCTCCAACTTGCTGATGGCTCCATTAAATATACATCAGGCATAATTGAGGACATGATTGTCAAGGTTGGGCCATTTGCCTTTCCAACTGACTTTGTAGTGCTGGAAATGGAGGAGCACAAGAGTGCAACTCTCATTCTAGGAAGACCTTTCCTAGCAATTGGACGGACCCTCATTGACGTCCAAAAAGGGGAATTAACCCTGAGAGTCAATGAGGATGAGTTCAAGTTGAATGTTGTCAAAGCTATGCAGCATCCAGACACATCAAATGACTGCATGAGCACTAATATTATTGACTCTTTGGTGGAGGAGGTCAATATGACTGAAAGTCTTGAATCAGAGCTAGATGACATCTTTAAAGATGTTCAGCCTGATCTGGAGGAACTAAAGGAAATAAAAGAAATTCTGAAAATTCCTCAAGAAGAAGATAAACCTCCTAAACCAGAGCTTAAGCCACTACCACCATCCTTGAAATATGCATTTCTGGGAGAAGGTGACACTTTTCCAGTGATCATAAGCTCTGCTTTAAATCCACAGGAAGAGGAAGCACTAATTCAAGTGCTAAGGACACACAAGACAGCTCTTGGGTGGTCCATAAGTGATCTTAAGGGCATTAGCCCAGCAAGATGCATGCACAAGATCCTATTGGAGGATGATGCTAAGCCAGTGGTTCAACCACAAAGGCAGCTAAATCCAGCCATGAGGGAGGTGGTGCAGAAAGAGGTCACTAAGTTACTAGAGGCTGGGATTATTTATCTTATTTCTGACAGCCCCTGGGTGAGCCCTGTCCATGTTGTCCCCAAGAAGGGAGGCATAGCAGTGGTTCATAATGAAAAGAATGAACTGGTTCCTACAAGAACAGTTACAGGGTGGCGTATGTGTATTGACTACAGAAGGCTCAATACAGCCACCAGGAAGGATCATTTTCCTTTACCATTCATAGACCAGATGCTAGAGAGACTGGCAGGTCATGAATATTACTGCTTTTTGGATGGCTATTCAGGTTACAACCAAATTGCAGTAGATCCTCAGGACCAAGAGAAAACAGCATTTACATGTCCTTCTGGAGTATTTGCCTACAGAAGGATGCCTTTTGGTCTGTGCAATGCACCTGCAACCTTTCAGAGGTGCATGCTCTCTATCTTCTCAGATATGGTAGAGAAATTTCTGGAAGTCTTTATGGATGACTTTTCGGTATTTGGAGACTCATTCAGCTCCTGTCTTAACCATCTAGCACTTGTTCTGAAAAGATGCCAAGAGACTAACCTGGTCTTAAACTGGGAAAAATGTCACTTTATGGTGACTGAAGGAATTGTCCTTGGGCACAAAATTTTAAGCAATGGAATAGAGGTGGATAAGGCAAAGGTAGAGGTAATTGAAAAATTACTACCACCTGCCAATGTTAAGGCAATCAGAAGCTTTCTGGGGCATGCAGGATTCTACAGAAGGTTTATAAGGGATTTTTCAAAAATTGCCAAACCTCTGAGTAATCTGCTAGCTGCAGACACTCCATTTATTTTTGATAATGAGTGTCTGCAGGCGTTTGAGACTTTGAAAGCTAAGCTGGTCACAACACCAGTCATCTTTGCACCAGACTGGACATTACCATTTGAACTAATGTGTGATGCCAGTGACCATGCCATTGGTGCAGTATTGGGACAAAGGCATGGTAAGCTTCTACACGTCATTTATTATGGCAGCCGTATTCTAAATGATGCATAGAAGAACTACACAACCACAGAAAAGGAGTTACTTGCAGTAGTTTATGCCATTGACAAGTTCAGATCTTATTTAGTAGGATCAAAAGTGATTGTGTACACTGACCATGCTGCTCTTAAATATCTACTCACAAAGCAGGATTCAAAACCCAGGCTCATAAGATGGGTGTTGCTTCTGCAAGAGTTTGATATAGAAATAAGAGACAGAAAAGGGACAGAGAATCAAGTAGCTGATCACCTGTCAAGGATATAACCAGTAGCAGGAGCATCCCTCCTTCCTACTGAGATCTCTGAAACCTTTCCGGATGAGCAATTGTTTGCTATTCAGGAAGCTCCATGGCTTGCAAACAGTGCAAACTATAAGACTCAAGGTTCTCCTTCTGTAACCATGGAGAGGAAGCATGAAGAGCTTCTCTCAAAACAGAGTCAAACAGAGCCCCCACAGTCAAACTCTAAGTTTGGTGTTGGGAGGCCACCACCAACTTCTAAGTTTGGTGTTGAACCCCCACATTCAAACTCTAAGTTTGGTGTTGGAAGGTTCCAACATTGCTCTGAACATCTGTGAGGTTCCATGAGAGCCCACTGTCAAGCTACTGACATTAAAAAAGCGCTTGTTGGGAGGCAACCCAATGTTATATTTATTATTTTCCTTTGTTATTTTATGTTTTCTGTAGGTTGATGATCATGAGAAGTCACAAAATCAATTGAAAAATCAAAAACAGAAAGAAAAACAGGAAGAAAAATAGCACACCCTGGAGGAAGAACTTACTGGCGTTTAAACGCCAGTAAGGTTAGCAGATGGGCGTTTAACGCCCAGTCTGGCACCATTCTGGGCGTTTAACGCCAGAAAGGGGCACCAGACTGGCGTTAAACGCCAGGAATGGGCACCAAGCTGGAGTTAAACGCCAGAAATGGGCACCAGCCCGGCGTTTAACGCCAGGATTGGCAGAAGGAGCATTTTTGCTCGCCACTTGGTGCATGGATGAATTATCCTTGCCACCTCAGGATCTGTGGACCCCACAGGATCCCCAACTACCCCACCACTCTCTCTCTTCTTTCTTCTTTTGCTCGAGGACGAGCAAACCTTCTAAGTTTGGTGTGGTAAAAGCGTTGCTTTTTGTTTCTCCATAACCATTTATGTCACCTAAGGCCGGAGAAACCTCTAGAAGGAGGAAGGGGAAGGCAAAAGCTTCCACCTCCGAGCCATGGGAGACGGAGAGATTCATCTCAAGAGATGCACTTTCCTCCACAAAACTATTGGGAGCAAATCAACACCTCCCTAGGAGAATTGAGTTCCAACATGGGACAACTAAGGGTGGAGCACCAAGAACATTCCATCCTCCTCCATGAAATTAAAGAAGATCATAGAATCATGAGAGAGGAGCAACAAAGGCAAGGAAGAGACATTGAGGAGCTCAAGCACTCCATAAGATCTTCAAGAGGAAGAACAAGCCGCCATCACTAAGGTGGACCCGTTCTTTAATCTCCTTGTTCTTTATTTTCTATTTTTCGAATCTTTATGCTTATGTTTATCCATGTTTGTGTCTTATTACATGATCATTAGTATCTTAGTGTCTATGCCTTAAAGCTATGAATGTCCTATGAATCCATCACCTCTCTTAAATGAAAAATACTTTAATCACAAAAGAACAAGAAGTACAGGATTTCGAATTCATCTTTGAAACTAGTTGAATTAGTTTGATGTGGTGACAATGCTTTTTGTTTTCTGAATGAATGCTTGAACAGTGCATATGTCTTTTGAATTTGTTGTTCTAAGAATGTTAAAATTGTTGGCTCTTGAAAGAATGATGGAAAAGGAGAACTGTTATTGAGGATCTGAAAAATCATCAAAGTGATTCTTGAATCAAGAAAAAGCATTGAATACAAAAAAAAAAAAAACGAAAAGAAAAGAAAGAGAAAAAGAAAAGAAAAAAATAAAGTTGTGATCCAAGGCAAAAAGAGTGTGCTTAAGAACCCTGGACACCTCTAATTGGGGACTTTAGCAAAGCTGAGTCACAATCTGAAAAGGTTCACCCAATTATGTGTCTGTGGCATGTATATATCCGGTGGTAATACTGGAAGACAGAGTGCTTTGGGCCACAGCCAAGACTCATAAAGTAGCTATGTTCAAGAATCATCATATTTCACTAGGAGAAACAATAGCACTATCTGAGTTCTGAGTTCCTATAGAGGCCAGTAATTCTAAACTTCAAAGGATAAAAGTGAGATGCCAAAAATGTTCAGAAGCAAAAAGCTACTAGTCCCGCTCATCTAATTGGAGCTTAGTTTCTTTGATATTTTGGAGTCTATAGTATATTCTCTTCTTTTTTTCTATTTTGATTTTCAGTTGCTTGGGGACAAGCAACAATTTAAGTTTCGTGTTGTGATGAGCGGATAATTTATACGCTTTTTGGCATTGTTTTCAGTATGTTTTTAGTATATTTTAGTTAGTTTTTAGTATACTTTTATTAGTTTTTAGTTAAAATTCACTTTTCTGGACTTTACTTTGAGTTTGTGTGTTTTTCTGTGATTTCAGGTATTTTCTGGCTGAAATTGAGGGTCCTGAGCAAAAATCTGATTCAGAGGCTGAAAAGGACTGCAGATGCTGTTGGATTCTGACCTCCCTGCACTCGAAGTAGATTTTCTGGAGCTACAGAAGCCGAATTGGCACACTCTCAACGGCGTTGGAAAGTAGACATCCTGGGCTTTCCAGAAATGTATAATAGTCCATACGTTGCCCGAGATTTGATGGCCCAAACCGGCATTGCAAATCAGCTTCAGAATTTCCAGCGTTTAACGCTGGAACTGGCATAAAAATTGGAGTTAAACGCCCAAACTGGCATAAAAGCTGGCGTTTAACTCCAGAAAAAGTCTCTACACGAAAATGCTTCAATGCTCAGCCTAAGCACACACCAAGTGGGCCCAGAAGTGGATTTTTCTGTCATTTACTCATTTCTGTATACCCTAGGTTACTAGCTTACTATTAATAGGATCTTTTGACATTGTATCGGTACCTCATGACACTTTTACACGTTTCTTTGTGTACTTCCTACGGCATGAGTCTCTAAACCCCATGGTTGGGGGTGAGGAGCTCTGCTGTGTCTTGATGGATTAATGCAATTACTACTGTTTCTCATTCAATCATGCTTGCTTCCATTCTAAGATATTACTTGTTCTTAAACCGGATGAATGTGATGATCCGTGACACTCATCATCATTCTCAACTATGAACGTGTGCCTGACAACCACCTCTGTTCTACCTTAGATTAAGTAGATATGTCTTGGATTCTTTAACCGGAATCTTCGTGGTATAAGCTAGAACTGATGGCGGCATTCAAGAGAATCCGGAAGGTCTAAACCTTGTCTGTGGTATTCTGAGTAGGATTCAATGATTGAATGACTGTGACGAGTTTCAAACTCTTGAAGGCAGGGCGTTAGTGACAGACGCAAAAGAATCACTGGATTCTATTACGGCCTGATTGAGAACCGACAGATGGATAGTCGTACCGTGACAGGGTGCGTTGAACATTTCCACTGAGAGGATGGGAGGTAGCCACTGACAACGGTGAAACCCTTGCATACAGCTTGCCATGGAAGGAGCCTTGTGTGCTTGAAGAAGAAGACAGTAGGAAAGCAGAGATTCAGAAGATGGAGCATCTCCAAAACCTCAACCCATTCTCCATTACTGCAAAACAAGTATTTACTTCATGTTCTTTTGCTTTTCACAATCAATCCTGATAATTTCTGATATCCTGACTAAGAGTTACAAGATAACCATTGCTTGCTTCAAGCCGACAATTTCCGTGGGATCGACCCTTACTCACGTAAGGTATTACTTGGACGACCCAGTGCACTTGCTGGTTAGTTGTGTGGGATTGCAAAAGTGTGATTGCAATTTCGTGCACCACACCCCCTCTGTTCCACCACCATTATCAAGGTTCTTCTTCTCTCTTCTTCCTTCCTTAATTTTTCATTCTTCTTTTTATTATCATGTTTTCTTTTTCTTTCTCTTCTACTTTCCCTAACCATGTTTTCTTTTTCTTTTCTTATTCCTCCTATTGGTGTTGGAATTTTATTTAGGTCATTATTTTTACATGTTGCTTATGGATTGTTTGGAATTTGTTTAAATAATTATATATTATTTTTATAGGGTTACTTGCATGTTCTAATTAATATTTTCCATACCTTATTTAACATGCATGCTATGTGTTTGTGAAAACGCCCATATGGCATTTTGTACTATTTTTGGATTTCTTTTAAATCTACTACTCTAAATGCCTGCTTTTCATATAACCCCTTCTCTATTTTATTATTTAAATATAATTGTTTTTACAAACATATTATTAATTTGAGAGACTTGGTAATCTAATTTGGACATTGAATGCTTGATCTATGCTACTCGTGTCCTTTGTCGGCATGCCAATAAACACCTTGCATTCAATTTTCCTCACATGCACTTGCTATATTTCCATTGTTAATTTTGCCACATGTAGTCATGACCATGTGTTCACATCATTATCCATACCTGTGCATTGATTACCACCTTTCCTATTCTTTTCCTTGCTATAACCCTTGTATGCTAATGACTTTCCTCGTTTCCTTTCAGGATGGCCACCAAGAAAGGGAAAGAGAAAGCTACCCCCAAATCCATAGCAAGAAAAGGAACAAAAAGAGTATTAGTGGTAGAGCTTTCTTCAACTGCAGTCAAGCCCTCAACAAAAAGAATTAAAAGGATTATAAAGGTTGATGAAAAGGAGAGAGCCTTCCCAGCAGAGGACACTGCACGATTTCTAAATCGCTACTGTGAGCAGATGTTTCCTATTCTGACAGCTCGGAATTACAACAATAAACACCTTCTTATCCTTCCGCCTCGTATTGCCAAATTTGTTGAGCCGCAAATTGCACAAAGACATTGGGGATTCCTACAAAGACAGCCACGACAGGTCAATCTTTCTTGGGTAGTTGAGTTCTACTCCAACTTCCACCTGCCGACCCTGCAGTCTGTTTATATATGTCGGAAGTAAGTCCCTATTATAGAAGAAGCCATTCAGTGAGCCTTAGATCTTCCCCCTGCTCTGAAAGGATTGGACGCTTTTCAAGAAGCCGCACTCAAGCGCCAGGCGTACAAATTTGACAGGGACGCTGTTCTCAGAGTTATCGCTCAACCTGGCAGCAAATGGATCTTCGGATACCATCGTTCCCGTCCTAAGAGAATTTCGGCTTCCGCACTTACCTTAGAGGCTCACGTATGGGCACAGATTATGTCCGATTACGTCTTCCCGAGCACTCATGAGTCCTTCTTCACCGCAGACATGGCCGTTCTACTATGGTGCATCCTCACAAACCAGCCTCTAAATTTACCGAGACATATCCGGAATGCTATGGCACACGTGCAAATTGTGGGCAACCTACTTTTCCCCACTTTGGTTTCTGATTTTGACTCAGCAGCCGGAGTCTCCTATAGAGCTGAAGACACCAAAGCCATACTTCCACGGGATGATCAGTACGTCCCTAACGGGAGATATCTCAGGCCACCACTTGTCATTACCAGCCAATCTACAGAGGATGCTGCAGTTCCTCCACCATCTACTAGTCAGCTGCTGCATCAAATACTAAAGCAGTTGGACCAACAAGACAAGAAAGCAAAGCTCCCAGAGCGCCGCAACCACCGCCGTTTCAAATACCTCACGGAGCTACTCACAGGCAATCACAGACCTGACGAGGACCCAGGCACTCCGGACTCCACTTCCTTTACCAGCACAGGAAGCCATGACTGTCCCGACTGTGGAGATACTGCCACCAGCCCACCATTGTTCCTGACAGATGGCACCGAAGACGGTGCAAAGCCTTAAGTGTGGGGAGGTCGGTCAGTACCTGACTTCCGGAGGTAATTCTTTTCCCCCTAACACCAATTTCTTCTTCTTTAGAATAGGATATATTGCATATTAGTAGGTTAATTGCAAGCATGTTCTACCTGATTGAAAAGACAATAAGTTTCTTTTAAGACCATATATTTTTCAAAATTTCACTAATTTAAATCAAAATATTTATGTTAAATTTGTTTGAAGTTGAAATTGGAGCAGAATTTTTGAGCTAAAAAGAACACACAACCCATGAGACCTTGAGCCTAAATACATGGTTACACTATTTAACCATAAACATTTTTTTCTTGTGTCTTTACTTCTCTATGATTGTAATTTGAATTTTGTTTTATCCTATATGTCCAAAATTAATGTGTTATGTGCATGCATATGATTAAGGCCATTGTTTGTTTAACTCACATATCCTAAATAAGCCAACCCTTTTTAACTACCTTTGTTAACCACTTTGAGCTGTTTTTAATCCCATTCGTTCCATATTGTACCACATTACTATCCTTAAGCGGAAAACAATTGAAAATCCCAATTGAATATTTGGTTAGCTTAAGATAGAATTTGTGTGTTAATTGAGTATGGGAAAATTGTGAGAATAAAGTGTAATAAAAGATATATCATAATAGGATAAAGGGAATTTGGGTACCTATTCATGTGAAACCATAAAAGGAAATTACAAATCTATGTGCATTGATAAGCTATACAAAAAAAAAGAAAAAATATAAAAGAAATATATATATATATATATATATATATATTTTCTTTATTTTAGTGAATAAAGGGACAAAATCACCCCAATGATAAGTCATAATTTAATAATCAATGCACATGTGATAAATTTAAAATAAAGGTTGATACATGAATATGGAATGTGAACAGGAAATTCTGGGTAGCTAAATGAATGTTGAAATTATATAGAGTATATGTATGTTAGGTAGGAGCTTGGGTTAATTAAAGATTCAATATATAAGCTCACTTAGCCATATGTGTATCCTCACCTTTACCTTAGCCCCATTACAACCATAAAAAGACCTCATGATGTTTGCATTAGCATTTTAAAATTGTTGATTGATTAGGTGAAAAATTTTTTTTTTTGAAAGCATGATTAGAGAAGGATGGAGTGATTACCCCATATGCTAGAGATGATTAAATTGCACATGCACCAACAGTAAGGGTTCAATGCTCAGTCCTGTATCCCCTGCTTTCACAAGCTATCTTCTTACAAATTTATCTGCTTTTACAATATGCTCTGAATTAGTGAAATCTGCCTCATATTTTGTCTTAGAGAACTTATCTATTTTTAGTCATGTAGACCAACTCATATAGTTGCATTCATATGCATATAGGTTGCATTGCATTACATGAGTCTTGCATGTTCCTATTCATATTTATCTCTTTCAACTTAGCATGAGGACATGCTAATGTTTAAGTGTGGGGAGGTTGATAAACCACTATTTTATGATTCATATTGTGTTTAATTGTGTGGTTTTATCAAGTCTTTGCCCACTTATTCATATGATTTGCATGTAATTACAATTCCTTCCTAAAAATATTCTATGATTGAAAACATGCTTCTTTGGCTTTTATTTTCTTTTATTTAATCCTCTCTTATTACCATTAGATGCCTTGATATGTGTGTTAAGTGATTTCAGAAATTACAGGGCAGGAATGGCTTAAAGGATGGAAAGGAAGCATGCAAAAAATGGAAGGAACACAAAGAATTGAGGAGATAACCAGCGAGAAGTCACGCGGTCGCATGGCTGATGCGACCGCGCGAAAAGAAAGAAATCACAGTGACGCGCTCGCGTGCCTGACGCAACCGCGCGGATTGGAACCTGCATGAACGACACGAATGCGTGGAGGACGCACACGCGTGGTACGAGAAACGCTGAGTGATGCGATCTGCAGAATTTCAGAAGTCGCTGGCAGAGTTTCTGGGCTGGATTTCAACCCAGTTTTTGGCCCAGAAACACAGATTAGAGCCAAGGAACATGCAGAGACAAGGAACAACATTCATTCCGCATAATTTTTAGTTTTTAGATCTGAATTTACTCCTCCCCTAGGTTTACTCACTTGAACATTCATAATTAGGATTTTGAAGGTTTTGGCTTTAGGTTTTGAGAAGAGTCTACCTCCGATACTAGTCATTATATTCTGTTATTTACTTTTCATTTATTCTTCCATATTCCTAATTCCTCCAGAGTTGACATTTGATTATTTTCACAAGTTATTAATATAGACTATTTTTATTTTCAATTAATCCCTTTAATTATTATTTATCATGTCTTCTTTTATTTTCCCCATTAATTCTGTGAAGTTTATAATTATAATGAGTGAGTAGTTCCATAACTTGATTGGGAGATGATTGAAAGGAAACCTTGAGTTGAATCACTCAAGAGAGAAATAATAATTGGGTTTATTGTTGGATCACCCTCTAATCATTGACACTAGTCCTTCCCAAGGGAGAGGATTAGGACTTGTGACTAGAAACATCTTTCCAATTTGCTTGACTTTCCCTTACCTAGTAAGGAATAACTAAGCAGAGAAACTTCCAATTATTAATTAATCTTGAGAGTACTTCAACAAGAATAGTGCTTCCAACTAATCTACTCCCAGTCAAGGCTTTTATTTAAAATTAATTAAATTCTCTAAATTAATTTCCTGTTTATCAACTCAACAATTTTTGAAAACATCTGATTGATAAAATAGAGCATTTTTCTGCAACTCGTTGGGAGACGACCTGGGATTCATACTCCCAGTATTTTAATTTCAATATTGTGACAACCCTTCGAAATTGATAAGCAGATTTTCGGCTGGTTAAGAACTGTACTTGCAACGTATTTCTATTAATAATTTCTTAATTCACCAATTTTCGCCACGTCAATTTTTGGCGCGTTGCCGGGGAGTTACAACAGTGTGCTAATTTATTGATTGGAATTTATTTAATTGCAATTTTTCTTTTTATTTTGTCACTATGAACTGTACGTTTCTTTCGTTAAATGATGCGTTCACTTCCTGATCCAAGCTTGCCAGTATTTGACCCTAAGATTGAAAGAACTATTTCACGTATAAGGCAAGCTCGGTGTCGGCAAGTCCTCTCTGAGGACGAACCTAAAACGTCATCTAAGGAAGAAACAATCTCCCTCTCTACTGATCCAGTTGATTTACGTGCAGGTGACATGGCAACACCTAGGAGAGTCAATATCCAGGAGGAAGGAGCCCCTGATTTTACACTACAACCATTCTAGGCACATCACCCAGTAGTGGCTGTGGATTTCGAAATAAAGTCTTCGCTACTCAACTTGATGCCCAAGTTTCATGGCTTACCTGCTCAAGAGCCTATCAAGCACCATAGAGATTTTCAGACTGCTTGTTCTATTGTTTTCATGGCTTCCCATTCTCTCTTGAGGGAAAGGCAAGAGAGTGGTACTACACTCAACCCAGAACAACTGTTTCCAACTAGGATATGCTTAGAAGAGAATTTTTGGATAAATTCTTCCCAGCTAAGATTGCCGATAAACTGAGGAAAGACATGTCCATGATCGTTCAGGATGAATCTGAGACCCTCTATGAATACTTGGAACACTTCAATAATCTTCTAGAAGCATGTCCCCACCATATGATTGACAAGATAGTGTTGCTCGACTACTTTACATAGGGGATAAAATCTCAAGATAGGACCACATTAGAAGGTGCTAGCAATGGGTCTATGAAAAAGTACAAGACTACGGAAGAAGCATGGCAATTGATCAGTGACTTAGCTGAATCTACCAGGAATCACAGGCAGAAACAAAGTCGTTCAAGAGCTATTGTAGAGGTATCCACTAGTAAAGAGACTGCTGCTATAGCTCAGAGCTTATGTGAAATGACTAACTTGCTGAAGCAGATGCAGCTAAGTCAACAACAGGCTCAGCAAGTTCAGCCTTCTCCACCACAGCACAGCCAGCAGTTGGTTCCACAAAGAGTATGCAAAATCTGTGCAGATTACAGTCATTATACTAATGAGTGTCCACAACTCCAACCGAAAGACCACACTGTAGCAGCCACTCATAACTTCTATGACCGCCCCAATCAAGGGTACAATCAAGGTGGCAGCTATAACCATGGATGGCAGGATAACTCTAACCAAGGCTGGAGAAATAATTCTAACCAGGGTTGAAGGGACAATCATAACAGAGGAGGCAGAGATAACAATGGAAATCAGAGGTGGAATAACAATAACAACTTCAGGCAACTGAATCAGAATCAGGCCTATAGAGCACCTCATCTAAGACAGCCTCAAACATCTCAACAGACCTCTCAGATCACTTATCCCACTTCATCTCCTAATGATGAGTTACTACAATCTATTGATCGGAGACAACAGGCCATGGAAAATAACCTCACTTCTACTCTGAATGGTCTGAATTCTACTTTGCAAGTCCTTGTCTCACAGATTGGATCTCTGAACAACTCCAACAACCAGTCCTCAAGCTCTGGTGGACTCCCCTCTCAACCATTACCCAATCCAAAGGGTGGCATTAATGCCATCACCCTGAGATCAGGAACCACATTGCAAGAGAGGAATCAGGAAGAGCCAAACCCACCTGAACATGCCTCAGCTGAAGAGGTAGTGGAAATAGAAGATTTTAAGGAAGAAAAGGGTATACAGGACATGGCTGAGGAAGAAGACGCTAAATCACAGGAAGAAGCACCAAAGGGCGTAGACACTATAGAGAATGCCATTCTTATTCCATTTCCACAACTTGCAAGGAAGCCCAGGAAGCAGTTGGAACCTGATCCCAAAATGGTAGAAGGGTTGTCACAATACCCACTACAAGAGTCCTTTGACTTGTGGGGCGACCCACTGCAAGAGTCCTTTGACTTGTAGGGTGGCACTAGTTTTCCTATATCTGCCCAACACACTCACTATAAGAGTCCTTTGACTTACACCTGTACAAGTATACACTCACTGTAAGAGTTCTTTGACTTACAGGAGCATACGCTAGTTTGTATGTTCTCGATACCTCTGTAAGAGTCATTTGACTTACTGTATAGCATATCCCAAGAAAGCGTTCTCAGTGATCGTACAACCATCTATTTGACTACAGCAGCAAATCATCACATAATCATTCTCATTATCATTATTAGTTTCACATTCTTGATTGTTGTCTCTTTCTTTTTTTTCTGTTCCTCTTTACCCCTTTACTTCTTTATTCTTTATTTCTTTGTCTCTTTGACTTTTACTTTGCAAACTATTTTAGTTTCGTCATGAATAATCAACTTTTTCCAAGTATATGTTCATTATGTATATGTTGAACCACTTTAACTTTTCATATTTTGCCTAACCCTAAACGCAATGTTAAGTACTAACCATGTTGCCTCAAGTTCACTTTCCTAATCGACATTTATATATACTTTTAAGGTTTTACGTTCTTTTACTTCGGTTTTTATCTCTTCTTTAACATTTTGTCTTTCTTTCATCTTTGCCACATTAACATGTTCTTACCATTCCCTAGATATTTTATGAAGGTAACTATGAGCTCCTGAACTTGAATTTATCTTCTTAAGGATTTTAAGACAAATGCTTTTTTATCATTATTTTAATAAAATAATATTATTAATAAAATAATAATATTTAATATTTTATTATTAAATATTTTTAATAATATTTTATTCTAAACTTACAAAAATTTTATTTTGACCTCCAACTTTTCAGTAATTATATTTTGACCCCTTAACTTTAGATATTTATACTTTAACCCCCTAAATTTTTTATATTTATACTTTCCACTCCAAAATTTTTTAATATTCACACTTTATCCTAAAGTAATCAAACCTTTAGGGTTTGATGTTCTTGGTAACATTCAAAGTGTTCTTTATGTTATTCATAAATTCATTAAATTCTTTCTTGATTTTTGACTAATTTTTCAAATTAAATTTCTAGCCACTAAAGCCCCGTGATTTCAACATGATTTAAACTCAATTCCATCATGGGCTAAAATTTCATTTTTCCAGCAACTATAAAAACCGAACCTACAAGCTTGATTTTCTTCAAGTTTTCATCAAATTTTCAACAAGAAGCAAGCATATAAATATTCAATTTCAAGCAAAATCAAACCATTCAGTAATCACACAACCCAAACAAAATTAATCAAGATTAATTTCACACTAATAAAGCCTAATTTTGTGGTTTATCTTATGCTAATTTGAGTGGTTTTTTCAATCTATCACACACTTATTCATTGAAATTGTCATCTTTTTTATGATTCCTTCGTAATTGAGCTTGAATGATTAAAGTATGTTACTTGAAACTTTAATCGGTTGATTTTATTTCACTATTTCCTTCCATTGGTGCTGATCTGGACGTTACATATCCAAGGTAATAACTTGGCATTATGTGTCATAAGTCGGCAAGCTGGCGTAATAGTTCGGTAGTTCAAATATTCTCAACAAACATCTTAGAATAAAAACGTACGATTAGATTTTATCACCCAATCATTACTCCTCAATTCAGACGATGAAACGGAAACGTAACTGACCTGTCCATCTTCACTCATAAACAGTATAGCCTTCAATCCCTAAAGGACACATTTGAACTCTCAATACTAACTTAAGCTTCAGAATGCCTTTGCAGGTATACTCCCCCTTGTTTCTTGCTCACGCTCTGTGCGATTGGACATCACCCCAGAGTGAAGCTCGAATTTTCCAAGACTTAAAGCTTGGCACCAGAGATAACAACTTGGCACCAACTCCCAGAAGCCGAGCTCCCCTCTTCAAGTATCCACTCAGGAATAATTGGCGCCCACCATGGGGCGGAGAATATAATTATTTCTTTATATCAAAGGCCTCGATGTTCTCACCTGGAGCCATGGATGAACAACTTCCACCCACACCATCTGAGCTTCTTTAGATGGTGACCGAGTTATGGCAAGCGAACCAGTGCATGACCGAAGAGAACCAGAGAATGGCAAATCAGATTGCTATTTTGAATAATACCCGAATAAAAAATAACAACGATCAACAAGAACGAACAAAAAAAGCTGAGCATCAGTCAGGGCAAACGCATATTTCTGAAACTGCTTGGCACACAGAAGAGCAGCCCGAGCATAATGAAAATGGCGGCCAGACGACGAGGATGACAACCTAGAAAACTCTCCTGGGCCATTCACGGCCGAGGTGATGAATTTCGTGTTGCCTAGGAGGTTCACTCTGCCGACCACACTAACCCCCCTATGATGGGCTAGGTGATCCAAAGAAATACATCAAAATGTTCACCTCCATAATGATAGTAAGCAGTGCATCTGATAATGTTTTATGTCGTTGTTTTCCATCTTACTTATATGGTCCTGCACTTGATTGGTTTTGTTTTTTGCCTGCATGTTCTATTTTTCGCTTTTGAAACCTATCAAAGCCCTTTGAGGAGCACTTTGCTGGATCGGCCATCTATCTACACGACTCCGATTACCTGAACATATTAAATAAGGCCAGCACGAGAGTCTTAGAGACTACATGACACGCTTCACAAAGATAGCCATGAGTATACCCGATTTCCATCCCGAGGTAGAACTGCACGCAATAAAAAGCGGACTCCGACAAGGAAAATTCTGGGACACCATTGCCGTATCCAAACCTAAAACCATGGCCGAATACTGTGAAAAAGCGAAAGGTCAGATTGACATCGAAGAACTCTAACAAGCTCAGAAAATAGAGAAACCACAATACAAAGACGATGATAAAACACGAGACAACAAAAAAACTTCAAGCCAACTCCACGATATGATTTTTACACTCAGTTCAACACCAAGCGTGACAACATCATCAAGGAGATGTTAAACTCAAAGCTGATCAAGCCACCAAGAAAAGCAGGGAGCTATCCAGATTCAAAAGGCACAAACAGATCAAAATACTGCACTTTCCATCAAAAGCACAGACACACAACTGACGAGTGTGTCATCGCCAAAGACCTTCTGGAGCGGTTAGCTCGGCAAGGTAACCTCGACAAGTATATCGGCGGCCACATACAATGATGCGCACCCCCTCTGGTGACCAAAGCTCGGTGACCCAGCATGGCTGAGATAAAGATTGACCAAACACCAATACTCCCGACCAACCAAGATGTATTATTAACTGTATTTCTAGAGGTTTTGCAGGGAAAGGAGCCACAAGCTTGGTAAGAAAGCAATCTTACCGAGCTATGCTTTCCATAGAAGCTGATCAAACTCAACAGCATACACCTCTACACTTTCCTCAGATAATATTCCAGACATCCGACCATAACACCTACGTAACAAATCTAGACGACCCGGTCGTGATTTCCCTACAGCTTGGAGATCTCCTAGTAAAAAAGGTTTTACTGGACCCTGGGAGCAGTGCCGATGTTCTCTTTTACTTCACATTCCAAAAGATGAAACTGAGCAGTAACATCCTCTAACCTTCCATGGGAGACCTGGTTGGTTTCTCAGGTGAGAGAGTCCCAGTTATGGGATCTGTATGATTACAGACCACACTCGGTGAGTTTCCCTTATAAAAACTTCAGATATTCAATACTTAGTTGTCAACTGTTTTAGTCCTTACAATTTGATACTTGGCCGACCTTTCTTAAATAGGTTCAGCACCATAGTCTCTATAATTCATCTCTGTGTTAAGTTTCCTTTGCAGGATAACCCAATTGCAAGTATTCACAGTGATGCCCGAATAGCCAGAGAATGTTACAACAACAGTTTTAAAAGACCTAACCAAAACATACAAGCTCATGTGCACAACATCGGCAACCAAGACGACCTACCAGCCTTGGCCGTCCTCGATCCCAGGGTAGGAACCCCTAAACGACCAACACCGACAGAACACTTGCTTAAAATCTATTTTGCAGATGGCTCGGACAAATTCACTTACATCGGTTCCACATTAATCTCAAAGGAGAAAACCTCATTCCGAGCATTTTTACAACAAAATGCTGACCTATTTGCTTGGACCCCAGCTGATATGCCAGGCATTGATCCACCCATCATATCACACAAGCTGGCACTAGATCATTCTGTCTGACCTATAGCATAGAAAAAGTGGAACCTTGGCCATGACTGCAAACAAGCCTCCCTGGAAGAAACCAAGAATCTCATCAATGTCGGATTCATCCAAGAAATCAGATTCACAACATGGCTGGCGAATGTCGTAATGGTGAAAAACATAATGGTAAATGGTGCATGTGTGTTGATTTCATTGATCTCAACAAAGCATGCCCCAAAGATTCCTATCCTTTGCCATCTATTGATTGTTTAGTTGATAATGCCTCTGGTTATGAAAAACTTAGATTTATGGATGCATACGTTGGCTATAACTAGATCCAAATGCATCCATCCGATCAAAATAAGACAGCCTTTATTACTGAATATGGAAACTACTGTTATAAAGTCATGCCGTTTGGCCTTAAGAATGCAGGTACAACTTATCAATGACTAATGGACAAAGTGTTCACTAAGCAAATCGGCAGGAACATTAAGGTCTACGTTGACGATATGGTCGCCAAAACGAAGATTGGCAACAACCACCTTGATGACTTCACAGAAATCTTCGGTCAAATAAGAAAATACAACATGCAGTTAAATCTTGTGAAGTGCGCATTTGACGTGAAAAGTGGTAAATTTCTCGGCTTCATGCTCACTAGCCGAGGTATTGAAGCGAATCTAGAAAAGTGTCGAGCTGTTTTGGACATGACAAGCCCACAAACTATCAAAGAAGTCCAACGATTGATAGGGAGACTTGCTGCACTCTCTAGATTCTTACCCTGTCTAGCTTCTAAGTCTTTATGTTTTTTTCCAAACTTTAAAAAAGAAAAAGCTTTCCAATGGACTGATGAATGTGAACAAGCATTCACAACCATCAAAGAAACTCTTTCAAAACCACCAATTTTACAAACCCCCCCTTCAAGGGAAACCATTATTCTTATATTTATCTGTGACCAACTGGGCTATAAGCTCCGCTCTTATTGCAGAAAGGCAAAAATAGTAGTTCCAGATCTATTTTTCAAGCAAAACTTTACAGAATGCCGAACTTCATTATCCGAGCATTGAGAAGCTGGCCCTAGCTCTTGTCTGCTCAGCCAGAAGACTTCGGTCATACTTCCAGAGTCATGTAATCCATGTTCAGATAGATCATCCTTTGCGACAAGTCCTTCAGAAACCAGAACTGGCTGGCCGACTAGTAAAATGGTCGGTCAAACTTTCCGAATTCGACATCAGATACCAAGAACAATCATCTATCAAATCCCAATTCTTGGTTGATTTTATTGTCGAATTCACAGTACCAGAAATTGCTGAAAGTTCACCAGAATGGTCTCTATATGTGGATGGCTCCTCTAACCCACAAGGGTATGGTGCCGAAATCATACTCGATGATGGAAATGGTAACATCATTGAGCAATCACTTTAGTTTTTCTTCAAGGCAAGCAACAACCAGAGAGAGTATGAAGCCCTTATTGCTGGCCTCAGACTAGCTTCCAACCTCAATATAGCCGAGCTCAAAGTATTCTGTGATTCTCTACTAATTGTTTAGTAGGTAAACGAGATGTACCAGGTAAAGGACCCTTTATTATCCAAATACTTAGAAATCGTTCAAACTTTACTTTCAAAATTTCATAAATGTTAGATTGAACATATACTTCGGGAAAACAACAGCCGAGTTGACATACTCTCTAAGCTGGCCAGCAGACAAATAAATAATTCCTCCCTTCCCCGATCTAACAACATCATGCAACTTCTTCTGATTATCATAAAATTTTTGAACTACCTCTATTGGAACCTTTAACCCACTATCAGAATCTTCGGACAGATCCACCACGTCAGCTTTCTTCCTCTTTAAAATCACCTTTTTCCTCCTCGGCTTTGGCTGATCAACCTCACCAGCTCCGACTTTATCCGCTTTTGATAACGATCCCTCTTTATCAAGACATTTACTCCTCACCCGAGCCCTTAGACTCACAGCAGTACGCCTAGATATTTACCACCTGCAACGCAAGCAAAAACCAACAATTGTCACGAATCCCAACATTGATACAATAACCAAATCAAAATCCTTACCTAGAAAATCTATAACAACCGCCTTGTTTTCCTCCCACTGCAGTAGATCATATACAGAAATCAACTCCTTCCGATCAACAACCTCAGTCAAATACCCAATTATGCTCTCATCCTTTGGGGTTATAGTTTCAGACCCTAAAATATTTTGAGGCTCTGAACACCACCAAAGAGGAAAATTTTTCCCCAAATGTTCGTCCACATAGAATGGATAATCACCCTCGAAACTACTAACCTTAATATACATTTCCTTGAAGTTCTTAAAGGAGGATTTGTATAACTTAAATATGCCAAACCTCGGCGAACTATTCAGATTTACCCAACCACCTTTCCACACACTCTTCTCCTGAAACAAGGAGAAAAACAGCTCCACTGATGGAATTTCTTTCGAAAACTCCATAAGAATCTCAAACGCACGAAGGAAAGTCCACCCATTGGGATGCAGTTGTGAGGGTGCGCAGTTCAACTGCTTCAGCACCTGACACTCAAATTCACTAAATGGAAGTCTCACCCTCAGTTCCTCCAACACACAGCTATACATAAAGAAATGCTCAAAACCCTCCCCTCTGCGAAAAACCTGTCATTCTCTGAACATGGAAGTAACTCCAATCGAACTCCAAAACCAGCCCTCATAACCCTAGCCTTATCTATCTCATTCACAGCACCAACAACCAAAAATAATGAAACACAACTCCTCACATCATCATTCACCCAGTCGTAAGACCAATCTATCTCCCCTTTTATCTCTTTCTCATAACCCATTAGAAAATAGAAGTGAAGAAGAAGAAGAACAGATAGCAAACCACAGAATCTAAACTGAGAAGACAAAAGAAAAGGAGTAACACATACCTCTTTTACTCATTCTTTCATTCCAAATGCCTAAAAAAGAATAATAGAGCAAGCATACAAACTTTCAAGATTCCAAGGTTTTTAATTAACACACTTAAACCAAAATTTCAATTTTACTTCCCATCCAATCACTTACATCAAACCCAATAAGCCTGTATTGGAAACACGCACACTCATTAAAACTTTCATTCAACTTTTTCTCTCTCCTAATCATGACAATATATAGTTTCAATAACTGTTCAATAAAACACCTTGATTTGGGAGCTCCAAAGGCAACCCAAACTCGCCGAGCTACACCATCACTCAATAGCTGACTCTTAACTCATTAAAAGCTCAACCTGCTTCATTAATCATATCCCCAGGCTAAGCTTGGGGGCTATGATCTGGACGTTACATATCCAAGGTAATAACTCAGCATTATGTGTCATAAGTCGGTAAGTTGGCGTTATAGTTTGGCAGTTCAAATATTCTCAACAGGCATCATAGAATAAAAATGTCCGATTAGATTTTATCACCCAATCACTACTCTTCAATTCAGACGATGAAACGGAAACGTAACCGACCTGTCAATCTTCACTCATAAAAGGTATAGCCTTCTATCCCCCCTGTTTCTTGTTCACGCTCTGCGCAATTGGATATCACCCCCGGAGTGAAGCTCGAATTTCCCCAAGGCTTAAAGCTCAGCACCAAAGATAACAACTCGGTGCTGACTCCCAGAAGCCGAGCTCCCCTCTTCAGTTATTGATACACTATATTTTCCCGGTATAGAATTTTACCGAATAAGTTCTTCGTGAGTATAATCTAAACCAACAAGCTATAGTGCATCAAACAAGGAAAGTGTGTATCCACAATTCGAATCAATAATCGAGAGTATTAGTCCCGAGTCGTTCTCCCTAGGAGTTGCCCTAAGATGCGCATCATTGGTTAGGAGTTCCCTTGGTATTTGAGGTTGAATACGAGAAATGTAAACAAGCTTTCATAAAAGTAATGAGCAAGTAATCAAGTAAGTCAAAGGACACAAGAGATTGAACTAATCAAGAATGAATGACAATCAATCAATATAAAAACCTTGGCTAGGGTTGGGAATTGGAAGTCCTATCCTCAGTGTCTCCAACAATTGTGATAAGAATTGGTTATTGCTCCACTTAGTTAACCTCTAACTATAAAGGAAAGTCAAGTTGAAGTAATCAAATTGAGTCCACAAGTCCTAGTCAAATCTTAAGGGGAGACTAGAGTTAGTGTCATTCAAGTTAATTAGCAACTTCCAATTATCAATCAACAAAAGCTTTGACAATTCAAGTGTCTCCAATTATTCAACCCTTAAGCCAAGAGTAAAAATCTACTCCATAACTATAGTTGATATTTTCTCAAACATTTGGTGAACAAGAATAAAAGACATTGTGAAATTGAGAAAAGAAATTGAATTAAAGCTTCCTATTACAAACAATTAACAACAATCAACCAATTAACAACAATGAACATGAAATTTCTCAATGCATTAACAGAAATCAAAGTAACAAAGTCTAGATCCAAGATCTACAATGCTAAAGAAACAAGAACACAAAATTGAGAGTATAAGAGAAGATCTACAATCTAGAGCAATGTAAAATTGAATCAAATTCAGATTTAACCAAAGGATCCAAGTGCAATTGGAGATGAGAAAGCCAAAAACCTAGAGAGAAGTTGGAGTTTCTCTCTCTAAAAAAATGTAACTTCCCAAAACTAACTAAAAAATGAGTAAAAGATGATAATTCCTTTCAATCCTTAATCCTTTATGTCTTTTCCTGCCAGAATTCTACTCAAAATTGGCTCTGAAGCCCTCCTGAAATTGCCGGTTGGTGCGGGATTTTATAACCCACAAACTAACCGGCAAGTGCACCGGGTCGTACCAAGTAATACCTCAGGTGAGTAAGGGTCGATCCCACGAGGATTGATGGATCAAGCAACAATGGTTGGTTAAACCACTTAGTTAGGCAAACAGAAAAGAGTGTTGGATGTTCAAAGAGCATTAAACAGTAAATTAAGAGTTTGAAGACAACAGGTGAATAAGTTGGGAATAAAATATGAAAAAAAATAGTTAAGGCTTCAGAGTTATCTATTTTCTTGATTGACTTTTCCTACTTACTAATTTAATCATGCAAGTTTTAATTCATGACAAACTATATGTGACTAGACCCTAATTCCTTAGACCTTCCTAGTCTCCTCTAAAATTCATTAACTGTCAATTCCTTGGTCAATTAATTCCAATTAAAGGGTGATGATCAAATTCCAGTTTATATGCCACAAGAATCCTAATTATCCAGATATAATTGTCACGTATCCCGTTAAATACAAACAATTAGAAATTTAGGAGAATATGTTTTCAAGCTGTTGTTTAAGTAAAGAGCTTTTCCAAGTTATACAAGAACTCATACTACCATTCCACCCAAATTCATAGAATAAAAAACGAAAACAATTCTTGAAATATAAATCAAAACATGAATTAAAATAGAAAAGTAATAATGTCAATCCATACAATAGATAGAGCTCCTAACCTTAACAATGGAGGTTTAGTTGCTCATGACTCAGAGAAGAAAACTAGGATTTAGGTAAACTCTGAAGTACGGAATGTTAATTGGTATAGAATTCTAATATCTTTTATATCTAATCATAATTAATTTAAAATCTAATATCTAAAATTAAGATAATATCTTTTCCTATTTTCCAATTCAAATTTGAATCAGAATCAATTAAATAATCCACGCCTTGTAACGTGGGGACCACTTGGCTTCACTGGATCCGCGCCTAACTTGGCAGAGAGCTGCGCCTTACTTGAGTGCCAAAATGGGCCTAGAAATCGCCTCCAGTGTTTTCTGCACGTGGCGCATGTCACGCGTATGCGTCAGTCACGCGTAGGCATCGATGGTCTTCTTCGCATGTCACGCGTACGCGTCAGGTACGCACACGCGTTGCCATGGAAAGCTCTAAATCACGCGCACGTGTCGGGTACGCGCACGCATCGCTCCTTGTTGTCATCTGATGAGCGGATAATTTGTACGCTTTTTGGCATTGTTTTTAGTATGTTTTTAGTATGATCTAGTTAGTTTTTAGTATATTTTTATTAGTTTTTACTTAAAATTCACTTTTCTGGACTTTACTATGAGTTTGTGTGTTTTTTTGTGATTTCAGGTATTTTCTGGCTGAAATTGAGGGACCTGAGCAAAAATCTGATTCAGAGACTAAAAAGGACTGCAGATGCTGTTGGATTCTGACCTCCCTGCACTCGAAGTGGATTTTCTGGAGCTACAGAAGCCCAATTGGCGCGCTCTCAACGGAGTTGGAAAGTAGACATTCTGGGCTTTCCAGCAATATTTGATAGTTCATACTTTACCCAAGATTTGATGGCCCAAATCGGCGTTCAAAGTCACCTTCAAAATTTCCAGCGTTAAACGCCGGAACTGGCACAAGAATGGGAGTTAAACGCCCAAACTGGCACCAAAGCTGGCGTTTAACTCCAAGAGAAGTCTCTACACGAAAATGCTTCAATGCTCAGCCCAAGCACACACCAAGTGGGCCCGGAAGTGGATTTTTATGTCATTTACTCATCTTTGTAAACCCTAGGCTACTAGTTCTCTATAAGTAGGACCTTTTACTATTGTATTTTCATCTTTGGATTTCTTTTGATCCTTTGATCATCTTCGGACATCTAGTTCTTAGATCAGATCTTGGTCCTTCTGGTTCCCTCTCTGGGGCCGAAGCCAATGATCACTTTTGTTCTTATGTATTTTCAACGGTGGAGTTTCTACACACCATAGATTAAGGTGTGGAGCTCTGCTGTACCTCGAGTATTAATGCAATTACTATTGTTCTTCTAATCAATTCCGCTTGTTCTTGTTCTAAGATATCACTTGTTCTTCAACTTGATGAATGTGATGATCCGTGACACTCATCATCATTCTCACCTATGAACGTGTGCCTGACAACCACCTCCGTTCTACCTTAGATTGGGTGGATATCTCTTGGATTTCTTAACCGGAATCTTCGTGGAATAAGCTAGAACTGATGGCGGCATTCAAGAGAATCCGGAAGGTCTAAACCTTGTCTGTGGTATTTTGAGTAGGATTCAATGATTGAATGACTGTGACGAGCTTCAAACTCGCGATTGTGGGGTGTTAGTGACAGACGCAAAAGAATCACTGGATTCTATTCCGACATGATCGAGAACCGACAGCTGGATAGCCGTGCCGTGACAGGGTGCGTTGAACATTTCCGCTGAGAGGATGGGAGGTAGCCACTGACAACGGTGAAACCCTTGCATACAGGTTGCCATGGAAAGGAGTAAGAAGGATTGGATGAAGACAGTAGGAAAGCAGAGAGACGGAAGGGACCAAGCATCTTCATACGCTTATCTGAAATTCCCACCAATGAATTGCATAAGTATCTCTATCTTTATCTTTATGTTTTATTCATCATCCATAACCATTTGAGTTTGCCTGACTAAGATTTACAAGGTGACCATAGCTTGCTTCATACCAACAATCTCTGTGGGATCGACCCTTACTCGCGTAAGGTTTATTACTTGGACGACCCAGTACACTTGCTGGTTAGTTGTGCGAAGTTGTGATAAAAAGTTGAGATTGAAATTGAGCGTACCATGTTGATGGCGCCATTGATGATCACAATTTCGTGCACCAAGTTTTTGGCACCGTTGCCGGGGATTGTTGAGTTTGGACAACTGACGGTTCATCTTGTTGCTTAGATTAGGTATTTTTTTTTCAGAGTTCTTAAGAATGAATTCTAGTGTTTCATGATGATCTGTTGAAGTCTGGCTGGCTGTGAAGCCATGTCTAATTCTATTGGACCAAGGTTTCAACTTATCATCACAAGAGCTTGTTGATTTCAATCTTGCTGTTGGAGCAGTGATCTGCTAAGGCTTGGCTGGCCATTGGCCATGTCTAGTGTTTTGGACCGAAGCTTTCAAAGAAAGCTTGGCTGGCTATGAAGCCATGTCTAATTCCTGGACCGGAGTCTTAGACTAAACATTGCATGATTCCTGGAATTCTCACTAAGAATTTTGATATATTTATTTTCTTTCTTTTTCCACTTAATTTTCGAAAAAACACAAAAAATTTACAAAATCATAAAATCCAAAATTTTCTTGTTTGAGTTTAGAGTCTCATTTTAAGTTTGGTGTCAATTGCATGCATTCATTCATGTGTCTTAAGGATCTTCAAGTAATTCTTGATGATTTTCTTGCTCTGACCTTTGAATTCTCTTGACTTGAGTGTTTTGTTGTGTTTCATATGCATTCTCATTTTGTTAGTGTCAGTAGTATACAAACTGCTAAGTTTGGTGTCTTGCATGCATTGTTATTTGATTTTAGTTGCATTTTGATTATTCCTCATCATTAAAAATCCAAAAATATTTTTAATTTGTGTCTTTTCAAGTCAATAATACAGAGAATTGAAGATTCAGAACATACAGCAGAGGAATTACACAGAAAAAGCTGGGCGTTCAAAACGCCCAGTGAAGAAAGGCAAACTGGCGTTTAACACCCAAAAGGGTAGTAGTTTGGGCGTTAAACGCCAGAATGTGCACCATTCTGGGCGTTTAACGCCAGGATGGCACAAGAAGGAAGATTTTATTTTCAAATCAAATTTTTTTTTAGTTTCAAAATCTTTTCAAAATCAAATCTTTTTCAAATCATATCTTTTCAATCAAATCTTTTTCAAAAACAATTTCTTTCCATTTTCAAGGATACTTGCTATCAATTAATGATTTGATTCAACATTTCAAGTGTGTTGCCTTTTCTGTTGAGAAAGGTTTAATATTTAAATCATATCTTTTCTTGTTAGCCAAGTTATTAATTTTTAAAATCAAATCTTTTTAAAAATGTTTTTCAAATCATATCTTCTCAATCACATCTTTTTAAAACCAATCATATCTTTTTAACCACATCTTTTTCAAAATAGTTTTCAATCAAATCTTCTTGATTTCTAATTTCAAAATCTTTTTCAAAAATTACTTTACTCTTTCTCAATCTTGGTTTCTGAAAATCAATTAAAGTTTTTCAAAATGTTTTTAAAATCTCTTACTTAATTTTCGAAAATTTCTTCCCTTCTTCTCACATCCTTCTATTTATGGACTAACACTATTCCTTAATGCACAATTCGAACTCCATCTTTCTTGATAAGTTCGAATTTTCTACCTCTGCCTTCTATTTTTCTTTTCCTCTGACACCTCAAGGAATCTCTATACTGTGACATAGAGGATTCCACATTTTCTTGTTCTCTTCTCTTTCTTATGAGCAGGAACAAAGACAAAAGCATTCTTGTTGAGGCTGATCCTGAACCTGAAAGGACCTTGAAGCGAAAGGTAAGAGAAGCTAAGGCACAACTCTCTGTAGAGGACCTAACAGAAATCTTCAAAGAAGAAGAACCCATGGCAGCCGAAAACAACAACAATGCCAACAATGCAAGGAAGGTGCTGGGTGACTTTACTGCACCTACTCCCGACTTCTATGGGAGAAGCATCTCTATCCCTGCCATTGGAGCAAACAACTTTGAGCTTAAGCCTCAATTAGTTTCTCTAATGCAACAGAATTGCAAGTTCCATGGACTTCCATTGGAAGATCCTCATCAGTTTTTAGCTGAGTTCTTGCAAATCTGTGACACTGTCAAGACTAATGGGGTTGACCCTGAGGTCTACAGACTTATGCTATTCCCTTTTGCTGTAAGAGACAGAGCTAGGATATGGTTGGACTCACAACCTAAAGAAAGCCTGAACTCTTGGGAAAAGCTAGTCAATGCCTTCTTGGCAAAGTTCTTTCCACCTAAAAAATTGAGTAATCTTAGAGTGGAAGTCCAAACCTTCAGACAGAAGGAAGGAGAATCCCTCTATGAAGCTTGGGAAAGATACAAACAATTAATCAGAAAGTGTCCCTCTGACATGCTTTCTGAATGGAGCATCATAGGTATTTTCTATGATGGTCTCTCTGAACTATCCAAGATGTCTTTGGATAGCTCTGCTGGAGGATCTCTTCATCTGAAGAAGACGCCTACAGAAGCTCAAGAACTAATTGAAATGGTTGCAAATAACCAATTCATGTATACTTCTGAAAGGAATCCTGTGAACAATGGGACTAATCAGAAGAAAGGAGTTCTTGAGATTGACACTCTGAATGCCATATTGGCTCAGAACAAAATATTGACTCAGCAAGTCAATATGATTTCTCAAAGTCTGTCTGGAATGCAAAATGCACCAGGCAGTACTAAGGAAGCTTCATCAGAAGAAGAAGCTTATGATCCTAAGAACCCTTCAATGGAAGAGGTGAATTACATGGGAGAACCCTATGGAAACACCTATAATCCTTCATGGAGAAATAATCCAAATCTCTCATGGAAAGATCAACAGAGACCTCAACAAGGTTTCAACAACAATAATGGTGGAAGAAACAGGTTTAGCAATGGCAAGCCTTTTCCATCATCTTCTCAGCAACAGACAGAGAGTTCTAAGCAGAACAACTCTGACTTAGCAACCATGGTCTCTGATCTAATCAAAACCACTCAAAGTTTCATGACTGAAACAAGGTCCTCCATTAGAAACTTGGAAGGACAAGTGGGTCAGCTGAGCAAGAAAGTTACTGAACTCCCTCCTAGTACTCTTCCAAGCAATACAGAAGAAAATCCAAAAGGAGAGTGCAAGGCCATCAACATGGCCGAATTTGGAGAGGAAGAAGTGGCAGTGAACGCCACTGAGGAAGACTTCAATGGACGTCCACTGGCCTCCAATGAGTTCCCCAATGAGGAACCATGGGAATCTGAGGCTCAAAATGAGACCATAGAGATTCCATTGGATTTACTTCTGCCATTCATGAGCTCTGATGAGTATTCTTCCTCTGAAGAGGATGAGTATGTCACTGAAGAGCAAGTTGCTAAATACCTTGGAGCAATCATGAAGCTAAATGACAAGTTATTTGGAAATGAGACTTGGGAGGATGAACCCCCTCTGCTCACCAAAGAACTGGATGACTTGTCTAGGCAGAAACTGCCTCAAAAAAGACAGGATCCTGGGAAGTTTTCAATACCTTGTGCCATAGGCACCATGACCTTCAAGAAGGCCTTGTGTGACCTTGGGTCAAGTGTAAACCTCATGCCTCTCTCTGTAATGGAGAAGCTAGGGATTTTTGAGGTGCAAGCTGCAAAAATCTCACTAGAGATGGCAGACAACTCAAGAAAACAAGCTTATGGACTTGTAGAGGATGTTCTGGTAAAAGTTGAAGACCATTACATCCCTGCTGATTTCATAGTCCTAGAGACTGGGAAGTGCATGGATGAATCCATCATCCTTGGCAGACCCTTCCTAGCCACAGCAAAGGCTGTGATTGATGTTGATAGAGGAGAATTGATCATTCAAGTGAATGAAGAATCCTTTGTGTTTGAGGCTCAAGGATATCCCTCTGTCATCATGGAGAAGAAGCATGAAGAGCTTCTCTCAAAACAGAGCCAAACAGAGCCCCCACAGTCAAACTCTAAGTTTGCTGTTGGGAGGCCACAACCAACTTCTAAGTTTGGTGTTGAACCCCCACATTCAAACTCTAAGTTTGGTGTTGGGAGGTTCCAACATTGCTCTGAGCATCTGTGAGGCTCCATGGGAGCCCACTGTCAAGCTACTGACATTAAAGAAGCGCTTGTTGGGAGGCAACCCAATGTTATATTTTATCTATTCTCTTTTGTTATTTTATGTTTTTTGTAGGTTGATGATCATGAGAAGTCACAAAATCAATTGAAAAAGCAAAAACAGAATGAAAAACAGAAAGAAAAACAGCACACCCTGGAGGAAGAACCTGCTGGCGTTTAAACACCAGTAAGGCTAGCAGATGGGCGTTTAACGCCCAGTCTGGCACCATTCTGGGCGTTTAACACCAAAAGGGGCACCAGACTGGCGTTAAACACCAGTAAAGGGCAAGAACTTGGCGTTAAACGCCAGAAATGGGCACCAGCTCGGCGTTTAACGCCAGAATTGGCATGAAGAGCAATTTTGCTCACCACTTGGTGCAGGGATGACTTTTCCTTGACACCTCAGGATCTGTGGACCCCACAGGATCCCCACCCACCCCACCACTCTCTCTCTTCTTCACCCATTCACCAATCACCTCATGACCTCTTCCCCAAAAACCCTTCACCTATCAAATCCCATCTTTCTCTTCACCACTCACATCCATCCTTCATAAAACCCCACCTACCCCACCATTCAAATTCAAACCACTTTTCCTCCCAAACCCACCCATACATGCCGAAACCTAACCCTCCCCCCACCCCTATATAAACCCATCTTCACTCCTTCATTTTCACACATCCTAAACACTACTTCTCCCCCCTTTGGCCGAACCACAAAGCCATCTCCATCTCCTTTATTTCTTCTTCTTCTACTCTCTTCTTTCTTCTTTTGCTCGAGGACGAGCAAACCTTTTAAGTTTGGTGTGGTAAAAGCATTGCTTTTTGTTTTTCCATAACCATTTATGGCATCCAAGGCCGGAGAAACCTCTAGAAAGAGGAAAGGGAAGGCAAAAGCTTCACCTCCGAGTCATGGGAGATGGAAAGATTCATCTCAAGGGTGCATCAAGACCACTTCTATGAAGTTGTGGCCTTGAAGAAAGTGATCCCCGAGGTCCCTTTCAAACTCAAAAAGAGTGAATATCCGGAGATCCGACATGAGATCCGAAGAAGAGGTTGGGAAGTTCTTACCAACCCCATTCAACAAGTCGGAATCTTAATGGTTCAAGAGTTCTATGCGAATGCATGGATCACCAAGAACCATGACCAAAGTGTGAACCCGGACCCAAAGAATTGGCTTACTATGTTTCGGGGGAAATACTTGGATTTTAGTCCGAAAAATGTAAGGTTGGCATTCAACTTGCCCATGATGCAAGGAGATGAACATCCTTACACTAGAAGGGTCAACTTTGATCAAAGGTTGGACCAAGTCCTCACAGTCATTTGTGAAGAGGGTGCTCAATGGAAGAGAGATTCAAGAGGGAAGCCGGTTCAATTGAGAAGGCACGACCTCAAGCTTGTGGCTAGGGGATGGTTGGAGTTTATCCAACGCTTAATCATTCCTACTAGCAACCGGTCCGAAGTTACTATAAACCGAGCCATCATGATCCATAGCATCATGATTGGAGAAGAAGTAGAAGTTCATGAGTTGGAGTTGACATAGAGGGAGACATCCCCATTGATGAGGACAAGCCCATTACTAAGAAGAGGATGGAGCAAACAAGAGACCCCTCTCATCATCAAATCCCTGAGATGCCTCAAGGGATGCACTTTCCTCCACAAAACTATTGGGAGCAACTAAACACCTCCCTAGGAGAATTGAGTTCCAACATGGGACAACTAAGGGTGGAGCACCAAGAACATTCCATTCTCCTCCATGAAATTAGAGAAGATCAAAGAATTATGAGAGAGGAGCAACAAAGACAAGAAAGAGACATTGATGAGCTCAAGCACTCCATAGGATCTTCAAGAGGAAGAACAAGCCGCCATCACTAAGGTGGACCCGTTCTTTAATTTCCTTGTTCTTTATTTTCCTGTTTTTCGAAAATTGTGCTTATGTTTATTTATGTTTGTGTCTTGTGATCATTAGTGTCTATGCCTTAAAGTTATGAATGTCCTATGAATCCATCACCTTTCTTGAATGAAAAATGTTCTTAATTGAAAAAGAGAAGAATTGCATGAATTTTGAATTTTATAACAGTTTAATTATTTTGATGTGGTGGCAATATTTTTTTTTTGAATGTATGCTTAAACAGTGCATATGTCTTTTGAATTTGTGGTTCATGAATGTTGGCTCTTGAAAGAATGATGAAAAGGAGACATGTTACTAAGGATTTGAAAAATCATAAAAATGATTCTTGAAGCAAGAAAAAGCAGTGAATACAAAACAAAAAAAAAAAGAGAAAGAGAAAAACGAAAAAAGGGAGAAAGAGAAAAACGAAAAAAAAGAAGAAAAAAAAGGGAAAAAAAAGAAAGAAATAAAGTTGTGATCCAAGGCAAAAAAGAGTGTGCTTAAGAACCCTGGACACCTCTAATTGGGGACTCTAGCAAAGCTGAGTCACAATCTGAAAAGGTTCACCCAATTATGTGTCTGTGGCATGTATGTATCCGGTGGTAATACTGGAAGACAGAGTGCTTTGGGCCACGGCCAAGACTCAATAAGTAGCTGTGTTCAAGAATCATCATACTTAACTCGGAGAATCAATGACACTATCTGGATTTTGAGTTCCTAAAGAAGCCAATCATTCTGAATTTCAAAGGATAGAGTGAGATGCCAAAACTGTTCAGAGGCAAAAAGCTAAAAGCCCCGCTCATCTAATTAATACTGATCTTTATAGATGTTTTTGGAATTCATTGCATATTCTCTTCTTTTTATCTTATTTGATTTTCAGTTGCTTGAGGACAAGCAACAATTTAAGTTTGGTGTTGTGATGAGCGGATAATTTGTACGCTTTTTGGCATTATTTTTAGTATGTTTTTAGTATGATCTAGTTAGTTTTTAGTATATTTTTATTAGTTTTTAGTTAAAATTCACTTTTCTGGACTTTACTATGAGTTTGTGTGTATTTCTGTGATTTCAGGTATTTTCTGGCTGAAATTGAGGGACCTGAGCAAAAATCTGATTCAGAGACTAAAAAGGACTGCAGATGCTGTTGGATTCTGACCTCCCTGCACTCGAAGTGGATTTTCTGGAGCTATAGAAGCCTAATTGGCGCGCTCTCAACTACGTTGGAAAGTAGACATTCTGGGCTTTCCAGAAATATATGATAGTCTATACTTTACCCAAGATTTGATGGCCCAAACCGGCGTTCAAAGTCACCTTCCGAATTCCCAACGTTAAACGCCGGAACTGGCACAAGAATGGGAGTTAAACGCCCAAACTGGCACCAAAGCTGGCGTTTAACTCCAAGAGAAGTCTCTACACGAAAATGTTTCAATGCTCAGCCCAAGCACACACCAAATCCGAGCTCCCACGCGTGCATGTAGGCTGCGCGTGCACGCCGTTGCCAATGCTCTAAAACTCCATTTTTCATACTCCTTCCACTTCTGCATGCTTTCTTTCCCTCTTCTAGACCATTCTCGCCACTATAAGCTCTGAAATCACTTAACAAACAGATCACGACATCAAATGGTAATAAAAGGAGATAAAAATATAGCTTATTTAGAGCCTAAAAAATATGTTTTCAACCATTAAGCAAAATTAGGAAGGAAATACAAAACTATGCATTTTATGTGAATAAGTGTGAAAGAAGTTGATGAAATCCTCTAAATTACGCACAAAATATACCACGAAATCGTGGCGCATTAGGTATCCACACAGGAATAGGTGCCTTGATATGTAGTTCAAATGTTTCAGGTTATATAGGGTAAAATTGGCATGGAAAGTGAAGAGGATAGCATACTAGAGTGAGGAATCATGAAGAAAATTGGAGCTTTGGATTTCTGCTGTTCTCACGTACGCAAGCACCCTGGCTGCATACGCGACCTTGAATTCGTGTGCACTCGCGTACGCGAGCTGATGAAAACGTGCCTCATTAATGAGAACACGTGACTCACGACTTCATAGGATTTTGGACCCCATTCCAAGCCCAGTTTGATGCGAATTGAAGGGAGAATGATAGGGGTCAACTAAGAGACAACACACAACAATCACAATAGAGAATGAGATAGTTTTTGGCCTAGTTTTGTTCTTTGTTTTTCTGGAGAGAGAAAATCTTACTTCTCTCTAGGTTTTAGTTTCTTTTGATCATCCTTTATTGAATTTCTGAATTGGAGCTTGTTAATTCTAGTTTTATTGTCTTAATTTTAGCTTTTTAGCTCTAATTTTGCTTAATTTCTTTGTTAGTGTTGTGTTCTTCTCTTCTCCTTAGTTTTTTCTTATTTCTCATTTTGTGAACTTTGTTAATTTTGAATTCTCATTAACGCATTAATGTTTTCCATGTTTTATAGTTTTAGTTGAGTTGACATTATTGATTATTGTTAATAGCATTAATTTCTAGTTAATTTTGCAATTTAGCTATGCCTCTAACTAATAAACACCAAGTGTTTGACAAAATATTTTCACTAGTTATAGAGTAGTTTTCTATACTCTTGGGCTAGGTAAAAGAGATCAAGTGATCTTGAGTCATCGGGTCTAATTGAATTGATGATCTAGGGAACCCTTGTTGATCAATTTGATACTCATTAACACTAGTCTACTACTAAGTTAATTAGTAGCTAGATTGGGACTTATGGGTTGATATTGATTAAGCCTATTTGACATATTTTAATCATAGAAGTAGACTTGATGGGTTTGTTCCTCATAATTGTCAATATATAGTTATTGGACAAGGATAGTGATCTCACTTCTCACACCTAGCCAAGAGTTCTTTTTCAACCTAATTGAAACACCAAAAACCTCAATTGCTTAATTATTGCTTTAGTTGATTTTATTTAGTTTAATTATCTTAGAGTATATTTAAATTCATACATTGCTTGTTAGATTCATAATTGCTTAGATAATGTTAATTGTTTAGATTTAGCCTCTTGTCTATTAAGTTTCTTGCATGTTAAGTTCCTTAGTTTAATTTCCTGCTCATGTCTTTCAACCCAATATTTCTAACCAACTTTGATACACACTATTGTCCATTCTCTTGAGGACGACCCAGGAGTAATACTCTCAATTAATTTTTATTGGGTTGAACTTGTGACAACCAAATTAAACTTTGATTGAGAGCTAGTTGTCGGTTTGGAATTATACTTGCAACGCAATTCTCATTAATAAATTCTAGACCAATGATGAGCGGATATTTTATACGCTTTTTGGAGGTATTTTCATGTAGATTTTAGCATGTTTTAATTAGTTTTTAATATAATTTTATTAGTTTTTAGGCAAAAATTATATTTCTGGACTTTACTATGAGTTTGTGTATTTTTCTGTGATTTCAGGTAGAGGGAGCTGAGCAAAAATCTGAGTTAGGCTGAAAAAGGACTGCTAATGCTGTTGGATCCTGACCTCCCTGCACTCGGAATGGATTTTTTGGAGCAACAAGAGTCCAATTGGCGCGCTCTCAATTGGGTTGGAATGTAGACATCCAGGGCTTTTCAGCAATATATAATAGTTTATACTTTGCATGAAGATAGACGATATAAACTGGCGTTCAACGCTAGTTCCATGTTGTAGTCTGGCGTCCAGCGCCAGAAATAGGTTACAAGTTGGAGTTCAATGCCAAAAACACGTTACAACCTGGTGTTCAACTCCAGAAACAGACCAGGCACGTGAAAAGCTTAAGTCTCAGCCCCAGCACACACCAAGTGGGCCCCAGAAGTGGATTTCTGCACCAATTATCTAAGTCTACTCATTTTCTGTAAACCTAGGTTACTAGTTTAGTATTTAAACAACTTTTAGAGACTTATTTTGTACCTCATGACATTTTCAGATCTGAGTTATATACTCTTTGACGGCATGAGTCTCTAAACTCCATTGTTGGGGGTGAGGAGCTCTGCAGTGTCTCGATGAATTAATGCAACTACTTCTGTTTTCCATTCGAACACGCTTGTTCTTATCTAAGATGCTCATTCGCGCTTAACTATGAAGAAGGTGATGATCTGTGACACTCATCACCTCCCTCAATCCATGAACATGTGCCTGACAACCACCTCTGTTCTACATCAGATTGAATGAGTATATCTTAGATTCCTTAATCAGAATCTTCGTGGTATAAGTTGGAATTGATGGTGACATTCATGAGAATCCGGAAAGTCTAAACCTTGTATGTGGTATTCCGAGTAGGATTCTGGGATTGGATGACTGTGATGAGCTTCAAACTCGTGAGTGTTGGGCGTGATGACAAACGCAAAAGAATCAAGGGATTCTATTCCGACATGATCGAGAACCAACAGCTGATTAGCCGTGCTGTGACAAAGCATTTGGACCATTTTTACTGAGAGGATGGAAAGTAGCCATTGACAACGGTGACACCCTACATATAGCTTGCCATGGAAGGAGCCTTGCGTGTGGGAAGAGGAATACAAGAGGAAAGCTTAAATAAGAAAGACAAAGCATCTCCAAAACTCCAACATATTCTCCATTATTAAAGTAACAATTATTTATTTTATGCTCTTTTCTTTACTTAATATGAAACTAAAGAACCCTATTGGTATCCTGACTAAGAATAATAAAATAACCATAGCTTGCTTCAAGCCAACAATCTCCGTGGGATTCGACCCTTACTCACGTAAGGTATTACTTGAACGACCCAGTGCACTTGCTGGTTAGTTGTGAGAAGCTGTGTTAAATAGTCCATTAATATTGGCATACACAATTTCGTACACCAAGTTTCTGGCGCCGTTGCCGGGGATTGTTCGAGTTTGAACAACTAAAGGTTTATTTTATTGCTTAGATTAAGAATAATTTATTTTTGTTGCTATATCCTACCGATCGAAAGTCTTCGTTGGGACCCTTTCAACCATCTTCCTTTTTCAAGAAAGCTAGTATCCTATTTCTTTAATAAGAAAGAGCGCTAGCGAGCTTCTATTCTCTCCGTAAAGTCACCGCCGTACTAGTTATCTGAACCCGAACAACTGGTCTTAAAGAAAATGAATGAAGTACCGAACGAGTGGAATAAACGAACGGAATACTTGAAGTGAGTCTAACGAGTAAGACAACGCCAGAAACCTAACTAGGAATCAAACTAGTCTTCTCCCTTATTTCTTTTATGAACTCAGAGTCATTAAATTCTGAGTCCTTTATTCTCTTTTCAAAAATTTTTCAAAAATATTATTTTTCTTTATCAAATTTTTAATTTTTCGTGAGTTTAGTGTTTTGTTCTAAGTTTGGTGTCAATTACATATTTTATATTTTCCCTTTAAATTTTTGAATTTGTGCTCTTTGATCTTCAAGTTGTTCTTGTTGATTTTTCTTGTTGATCTTTATTTTTTCTTGTTCTGTGTCTTTTCTTGTTTCGCTTGTGTTTTTCCAAAACATTAGTCTTCCAAAAGGAATATACCTATTCAAAACAAGTGTTACATTTACTGCCCAATTGGCTAGAGCGTTGGTCTATGTTCTTTGTAATTGGGTATCTTATTTTTAAAATCTTTTTCAAAAATAATTTTTCTTGATTTAATCTTGTGCCAAACTTTAAGTTTGGTGTTCTTTCTTTTGTTCTTGTGTTCGTGTGAATCTTCAAGGTGCTCTTGAGTCTTTCTTGTGTTTTGATCTTAAAATTTTTAAGTTTGGTGTTCCTTGGTGTTTTCCCTCCAAAATTTTCAAAAATAAGGAGCATTAGATCTAAAAATTTTAAGTCTTGTGTCTTTTATGTGTTTTTTTCTTTCATCATAAAATTCAAAATTCAAAAAAATATATTTTCTAACTATTTTTAAGCTACTTTTTCGAAAAATTTTTTTGTAAAAATTCAGATTTCAATTTCAAAATTTTTCAAATTTTACCCTCCTAAGATTTAAAAAAAATTATATTTTATTATCTTTTTCAAAAATATCCTAACCACTTTCTCTCTCTCCTCAATTTTTTTCGAAAATCTTCACAAAACATTTTCAAATTTTTTCATTTTTATTTTTATTTTTATTTCATTTTTATTTTATCTTATTTTATTTTATTTTACTATTTCGAAAATAAATTTTTATATTTAATAAAACAAATAATATCAACATCCATATCATCTCCCTTGCTCCATCATGGAATTAAGTGAAAATGAACAGTCCAGAAGGACTTTGGGGTCATATGCTAACCCCACTACTGCTTCATACGGGAGTAGTATCTGTATACGCTCAATCAGAGTTAGTATTTTTGAGTTGAATCCTCAGCTCATCATCATGGTGCAGCAAAGTTGCCAGTATTTCGGTCTTCCACAGGAAGAACCTACAGAGTTTCTGGCACAATTTCTACAAATTGCTGACACAGTACATGATAAGGAAGTAGATCAGGATGTCTACAGATTATTATTGTTTCCATTTGATGTAAAGGACCAAGCTAAGAGGTGGTTAAATAACCAACCTAAGGACAACATAAAGACATGGAAACAGCTGTCAGAAAAATTCCTGAATCACTATTTTCCTCCAAAATGGATGACACAGTGGTGCACGAAATTGTGATCAATACTTTTCACAACTCAAATAATCCCCAGTGATGAATCCAAAAACTTGGTGTTCCATACCATGGCATAAACACAACTTCGCACAACTAACCAGCAAGTGTACTGGGTCGTCCAAGTAATAAACCTTACGCGAGTAAGGGTCGATCCCACAGAGATTGTTGGTATGAAGCAAGCTATGATCACCTTGTAAATCTTAGTTAGGCAAACTCAAATGGTTATGAATGATGAATAAAACATGAAGATAAAGATAGAGATACTTATGCAATTCATTGGTGGGAATTTCAGATAAGCGTATGAAGGTGCTGTGTTCCTTCCGTCTCTCTGCTTTCCTACTGTCTTCATCCAATCCTTCTTACTCCTTTCCATGGCAAGCTGTATGTAGGGTTTCACCATTGTCAGTGGCTACCTCCCATCCTCTCAGTGAAAATGTTCAACGCACCCTGTCACGGCACGGCTAATCATCTGTCGGTTCTCAATCAGGTTGGAATAGAATCCAGTGATTCTTTTGCGTCTGTCACTAACGCCCAGCCTTCAGAAGTTTGAAGCTCGTCACAGTCATTCAATCATTGAATCCTACTCAGAATACCACAGACAAGGTTTAAACCTTCCGGATTCTCTTGAATGCCGCATTCAATTCTAGCTTATACCACGAAGACTCCGGTTAAAGAATCCAAGAGATATCCACCCAATCTAAGGTAGAACGGAGGTGGTTGTCAGGCACACGTTCATAGGTGAAAATGATGATGAGTGTCACGGATCATCACATTCATCAAGTTGAAGAACAAGTGATATCTTAGAACAAGAACAAGCGGAATTGAATAGAAGAACAATAGTAATTACATTAATACTCGAGGTATAGCAGAGCTCCACACCTTAATCTATGGTGTGTAGAAACTCCACCGTTGAAAATACATAAGAACAAGGTCTAGGCATGGCCGAGAGGTCATCCCCCATGATCTAAGAACTAGACGTCCAAAGATGAAAATACAATAGTAAAAGGTCCTATTTATAAAGAACTAGTAGCCTAGGGTTTACAGAGATGAGTAAATGACATAAAAATCCACTTCCGGGCCCACTTGGTGTGTGCTTGGGCTGAGCATTAAAGCATTTTCGTGCAGAGACTTTTCTTGGAGTTAAACGCCAGCTTTTATGCCAGTTTGGGCGTTTAACTCCCAACCTTGTGCCAGTTCCGGCGTTTAACGCTGGGAATTCTGATGGTGACTTTGAACGCCGGTTTGGGCCATCAAATCTTGGGCAAAGTATGGACTATCATATATTGCTGGAAAGCCCAGGATGTCTACTTTCCAACGCCATTGAGAGCGCACCAACTGGGCTTCTGTAGATCCAGAAAATCTACTTCGAGTGCAGGGAGGTCAGAATCCAACAGCATCTGCAGTCCTTTTTAGTCTCTGAATCAGATTTTTGCTCAGGTCCCTCAATTTCAGCCAGAAAATACCTGAAATCACAGAAAAACACACAAACTCATAGTAAAGTCCAGAAAAGTGAATTTTAACTAAAAACTAATAAAAATATACTAAGAACTAACTAGAACATACTAAAAACATACTAAAAACAATGCCAAAAAGCGTACAAATTATCCGCTCATCACAACACCAAACTTAAATTGTTGCTTGTCCCCAAGCAACTGAAAATCAAATAAGATAAAAAGAAGAGAATATGCAATGAATTCCAAAAACATCTATGAAGATCAGTATTAATTAGATGAGCGGGGCTTTTTGCTTTTGCCTCTGAATAGTTTTGGCATCTCACTCTATCCTTTGAAATTCAGAATGATTGGCTTCTTTAGGAACTCAGAATCCAGATAGTGTCATTGATTCTCCTAGTTAAGTATGATGATTCTTGAACACAGCTAGTTATTGAGTCTTGGCCGTGGCCCAAAGCACTCTGTCTTCCAGTATTACCATCGGATACATTCATGCCACAGACACATAATTGGGTGAACCTTTTCAGATTGTGACTCAGCTTTGCTAGAGTCCCCAATTAGAGGTGTCCAGGGTTCTTAAGCACACTCTTTTTGCCTTGGATCATAACTTTATTTCTTTCTTTTTTTTTCTTTTTTTTTTTGTTTTCTTTTCTCCCCTTTTTTCGTTTTTCTCTTTCTTTTTTTTTGTATTCACTGCTTTTTCTTGCTTCAAGAATCATTTTTTTATGATTTTTTCAGATCCTCAGTAACATGTCTCCTTTTTCATCATTCTTTCAAGAGCCAACATTTATGAACAACAAATTCAAAAGACATATGCACTGTTTAAGCATACATTCAGAAAACAAAAGTATTGCCACCACATCAAAATAATTAAACTGTTATAAAATTCAAAATTCATGCAATTCTTCTCTTTTTCAATTAAGAACATTTTTCATTCAAGAAAGGTGATGGATTCATAGGACATTCATAACTTTAAGGCATAGACACTAAGACACTAATGATCACAAGACACAAACATAGATAAACATAAGCATAAATTTTGAAAAACAGAAAAATAAAGAACAAGGAAATTAAAGAACGGGTCCACCTTAGTGATGGCGACTTGTTCTTCCTCTTGAAGATCCTATGGAGTGCTTGAGCTCCTCAATGTCTCTTCCTTGTCTTTGTTGCTCCTCTCTCATGATTCTTTGATCTTCTCTAATTTCATGGAGGAGGATGGAGTGTTCTTGGTGCTCCACCCTTAGTTGTCCCATGTTGGAACTCAATTCTCCTAGGGAGGTGTTCAGTTGCTCCCAATAGTTTTGTGGAGGAAAGTGCATCCCTTGAGGCATCTCAGGGATTTGATGATGAGAGGGGTCTTTTGTTTGCTCCATCCTTTTCTTAGTGATGGGCTTGTCCTCATCAATGGGGATGTCTCCCTCTATGTCAACTCCAACTGAATAACAGAAGTGACAAATGAGATGAGGAAAGGCTAACCTTGCCAAGGTAGAGGACTTGTCCGCCACCTTATAAAGTTCTTGGGATATCACCTCATGAACTTCTATTTCTTCTCCAATCATGATGCTATGGATCATGATGGCCCGGTCTAGAGTAACTTCGGACCGGTTGCTAGTGGGAATGATTGAGCGTTGGATAAACTCCAACCATCCCCTAGCCACCTGCTTGAGGTCATGCCTTCTCAGTTGAACCGGCTTCCCTCTTGAATCTCTCTTCCATTGGGCGCCCTCTTCACAAATGACTGTGAGGACTTGGTCTAACCTTTGATCAAAGTTGACCCTTCTAGTGTAAGGGTGTTCATCTCCTTGTATCATGGGCAAGTTGAATGCCAACCTTACATTTTCCGGACTAAAATCCAAGTATTTCCCCCGAACCATTGTAAGCCAATTCTTTGGATCCGGGTTCACACTTTGATCATGGTTCTTGGTGATCCATGCATTGGCATAGAACTCTTGAACCATTAAGATTCCGACTTGTTGAATGGGGTTGGTAAGAACTTCCCAACCTCTTCTTCGAATCTCGTGTCGGATCTCCAGATATTCACTCTTTTTTAGTTTGAAAGGGACATCGGGGATCACCTTCTTCAAGGCCACAACTTCATAGAAGTGGTCTTGATGCACACTTGAGATGAATCTCTCCATCTCACTCGGAGGTGGAAGCTTTTGCCTTCTCTTTCCTCTTTCTAGAGGTTTCTCCGGCCTTGGATGCCATAAATGGTTATGGAAAAACAAAAAGCAATGCTTTTACCACACCAAACTTAAAAGGTTTGCTCGTCCTCGAGCAAAAGAAGAAAGAAGAGAGTAGAAGAAGAAGAAATGAAGGAGATGTAAATGGCTTTGTGGTTCGGCCAAAGGGCGAGAAGGAGTTTGAATTTGAATGGTGAGGTAGGTGGGGTTTTATGAAGGATGGATGTGAGTGGTGAAGAGAAAGATGGGATTTGATAGGTGAAGGGTTTTTGGGGAAGAGGTGTTGAGGTGGTTGGTGAATGGGTGAAGAAGAGAGAGGGTGGTGGGGTAGGTGGGGATCCTGTGGGGTCCACAGATCCTGAGGTGTCAAGGAAAAGTCATCCCTGCACCAAGTGGCGAGCAAAATTGCTCCTTGTGCCAATTCTGGCGTTAAACACCGGGCTGGTGCCCATTTCTGGCGTTTAACGCCCAGAATGGTGCCAGACTGGGCGTTAAACGCCCATCTGCTAGCCTTACTGGCGTTTAAACGCCAGCAAGATCTTCCTACAGGGTGTGCTATTTTTCTTTCTATTTTTCATTCTGTTTTTGCTTTTTCAATTGATTTTGTGACTTCTCATGATCATCAACCTACAGAAAACATAAAATAACAAAGGAAAATAAATAAAATATAACATTGGGTTGCCTCCCAACAAGCGCTTCTTTAATGTCAGTAGCTTGACAAAGGGCTCTCATGGAGCCTCACAGATGCTCAGAGCAATGTTGGAACCTCTCAACACCAAACTTAGAGCTTAAATTTGGGGGTTCAACACCAAACTTAGAGGTTGGTTGTGGCCTCCCAACACCAAACTTAGAGTTTGACTGTGGGGGCTCTGTTTGGCTCTGTTTTGAGAGAAGCTATTCATGCTTCCTCTCCATGGTGACAGAGGGATATCCTTGAGCCTTGAACACAAAGGATTCTTCATTCACTTGAATGATCAATTCTCCTCTGTCAACATCAATCACAGCCTTTGCTGTGGCTAGGAAGGGTCTGCCAAGGATGATGGATTCATCCATGCACTTCCCAGTCTCTAGGGCTATGAAATCAGCAGGAATGTAATGGTCTTCAATTTTTACCAGAACATCCTCTACAAGTCCATAAGCTTGTTTTCTTGAGTTGTCTGCCATCTCTAGTGAGATTTCTGCAGCTTGCACCTCAAAGATCCCTAGCTTCTCCATTACAGAGAGAGGCATGAGGTTTACACTTGACCTTAGGTCACACAAGGCCTTCTTGAAGGTCATGGTGCCTATGGTACAAGGTATTGAAAACTTCCCAGGATCATGTCTCTTTTGAGGCAGTTTCTGCCTAGACAAGTCATCCAATTCTTTGGTGAGCAAAGGGGGTTCATCCTCCCAAGTCTCATTTCCAAATAACTTGTCATTTAGCTTCATGATTGCTCCAAGGTATTTAGCAACTTGCTCTTCAGTGACATACTCATCCTCTTCAGAGGAAGAATACTCATCAGAGCTCATGAATGGCAGAAGTGAATTCAATGGAATCTCTATGATCTCAGTGGGAGCCTCAGATTCCCATGGTTCCTCATTGAGGGACTCATTGGAGGCCAGTGGACGTCCATGGAGGTCTTCCTCAGTGGCGTTCACTGCCTCTCCCTCCTCTCCAAATTCGGCCATGTTGATGGCCTTGCACTCTCCTTTTGGATTTTCTTCTGTATTGCTTGGAAGAGTACTAGGAGGAAGTTCAGTAATTTTCTTGCTCAGCTGACCCACTTGTGCCTCCAAATTTCTAATGGAGGACCTTGTTTCAGTCATAAAACTTTGAGTGGTTTTGATTAGATCAGAGACCATGGTTGCTAAGTCAGAGTTGTTCTGCTTAGAATTCTCTGTCTGTTGCTGAGAAGATGATGGAAAAGGCCTGCCATTGCTAAACCTGTTTCTTCCACCATTATTGTTGTTGAAACCTTGTTGAGGTCTCTGTTGATCCTTCCATGAGAGATTTGGATGATTCCTCCATGAAGGATTGTAGGTGTTTCCATAGGGTTCTCCCATGTAATTCACCTCTTCCATTGAAGGGTTCTCAGGATCATAAGCTTATTCTTCAGATGAAGCATCCTTAGTACTACCTGGTGCATTTTGCATTCCAGACAGACTTTGAGAAATCATATTGACTTGCTGGGTCAATATTTTGTTCTGAGCCAATATGGCATTCAGAGTGTCAATCTCAAGAACTCCTTTCTTCTGATTTGTCCTATTGTTCACAGGATTCCTTTCAGAAGTGTACATGAATTGGTTATTTGCAACCATTTCAATTAATTCTTGAGCTTCTGTAGGTGTCTTCTTCAGATGAAGAGATCCTCCAGCAGAGCTATCCAAGGACATCTTGGACAGTTCAGACAGACCATCATAGAAAATACCTATGATGATCCATTCAGAAAGCATGTCAGAGGGACACTTTCTGATCAATTGTTTGTATCTTTCCCAAGCTTCATAGAGGGATTCTCCTTCCTTCTGTCTGAAGGTCTGGACTTCCACTCTAAGCTTACTCAATTTTTGAGGTGGAAAGAACTTTGCCAAGAAGGCATTGACTAGCTTTTCCCAAGAGTTCAGGATTTCTTTAGGTTGTAAGTCCAACCATATCCTAGCTCTGTCTCTTACAGAAAAAGGGAATAGCATAAGTCTGTAGACCTCAGGGTCAACCCTATTAGTCTTGATAGTGTCACAGATTTGCAAGAATTCAGCTAAAAACTGATGAGGATCTTCCAATGGAAGTCCATGGAACTTGCAATTTTGTTGCATTAGAGAAACTAATTGAGGCTTAAGCTCAAAGTTGTTTGCTCCAATGGCAGGGATAGAGATGCTTCTCCCATAGAAGTCGGGAGTAGGTGCAGTAAAGTCACCCAGCACCTTCCTTGCATTGTTGGCATTGTTGTTGTTCTCGGCTGCCATGTTTTCTTCTTCTTTGAAGATTTCTGTTAGGTCCTCTACAGAGAGTTGTGCCTTAGCTCCTCTTAGCTTTCACTTCAAAGTCCTTTCAGGTTCAGGGTCAGCCTCAACAAGAATGCTTTTGTCTTTGCTCCTGCTCATATGAAAGAGAAAAGAACAAGAAAATATGGAACCCTCTATGTCACAGTATAGAGATTCCTTGAGGTGTCAGAGGAAAAGAAAAATAGAAGGCAAAAATAGAAGAATTCGAACTTATCAAGAGAGATGGAGTTTGAATTGTTCATTGAGGAATAGTGTTAGTCCATAAATAGAAGGATGCGAGAAGAGAGGAAGAAATTTTCGAAAATATTAAAAAGATTTTAAAAACAGTTTGAAAAACTTTAATTGATTTTCGAAAACCAGGAGTGAAAAAGGAATCAAGTGATTTTTGAAAAAGATTTTGAAATTTGAAATCAAAAAGATATAATTGAAAACTGTTTTGAAAAAGATATGATTAAAAAGATATGATTGAAAAGTTATGGTTTTAAAAAGATGTGATTGAAAAGATATGATTTGAAAAACAATTTGAAAAGATTTGATTTTAAAAATTAATGACTTGGCTAACAAGAAAAGATATGATTCAAACATTAAACCTTTCTCAGCAGAAAAGGCAACATACTTGAATTGTTGAATCAAATCATTAATTGTTAGAAAGTATTTTTGAAAAGGAAAGAAATTGATTTTGAAAAAGATTTGATTGAAAATATATGATTTGAAAAAGATTTGATTTTGAAAAATTTTGAAAACTTGAAAAAAAATTTGAATTGAAAACAAAATCTTCCCTATTGTGCCATCCTGGCGTTAAACGCCCAGAATGGTGCACATTCTGGCGTTTAATGCCCAAAGCACTACCCTTTTGGGCATTAAACGCCCAGCCAGGCACCCTGGCTGGAGTTTAAACGCTAGTTTGCCTTCCTCACTGGGCGTTTTGAACGCCCAGCTTTTTCTGTATAATTCCTCTGCTGTATGTTCTGAATCTTCAATTCTCTGTATTATTGACTTGAAAAGATACAAATTAAAAATATTTTTGGATTTTTAATAATGAGGAATAATCAAAATGCAACTAAAATCAAATAACAATGCATGCAAGACACCAAACTTAGCAGTTTGTATACTACTGACACTAACAACATGAGAATGCACATGAGAAACATAAACACTCAAGTCAATAGAATTCAAAGATCAGAGCAATGAAATCATCAAGAACAACTTGAAGATTAATGAAGACACGTGCATGAGTGCAAGAAGAACAAAAACATGCAATTGACACCAAACTTAAAATGAGACTCTAGACTCAAACAAGAAATTTTTAGATTTTATGATTTTGTAATTTTTTTTGTGCTTTTTCGAAAATTAAGTGGAAAAGAAAATAAAGATATCAAAATTCTTAATGAGAATTCCAAGAATCATCCAATGTTAGTCTAAAGCTTCAGTCTAAAGAAATTAGACATGGCTAGCCAAGCTTCAGCAGGACATTGCATTCAAGAGCTAAATTGATGAGAATCAATCAGCTTTGGTGATGATAAGAACATCACCTTGAAACACTAGATTTCATTCTTAAGAACTCTGAAGAAAAATACCTAATCTAAGCAACAAGATGAACCGTCAGTTGTCCAAACTCAACAATCCCCGGCAACGGCACCAAAAACTTGGTGCTGTTGCCGGATCAGAAATTTGGCACTGATGTTACCGGACCAAAAGCTTGCTGAAAACTCGAACAATCCCCGGCAACGGCGCCAAAAACTTGGTGCACGAAATTGTGATCAATACTTTTCACAACTCAAATAATCCCTGGTGATGAATCCAAAAACTTGGTGTTCAATACCATGGCATAAACACAACTTCGCACAACTAACCAGCAAGTGTACTGGGTCGTCCAAGTAATAAACCTTACGCGAGTAAGGGTCGATCCCACAGAGATTGTTGGTATGAAGCAAGCTATGGTCACCTTGTAAATCTTAGTTAGGCAAACTCAAATGGTTATGAATGATGAATAAAACATGAAGATAAAGATAGAGATACTTATGCAATTCATTGGTGGGAATTTCAGATAAGCGTATGAAGGTGCTGTGTTCCTTCCGTCTCTCTGCTTTCCTACTGTCTTTATCCAATCCTTCTTACTCCTTTCCATGGCAAGCTGTATGTAGGGTTTCACCATTGTCAGTGGCTACCTCCCATCCTCTCAGTGAAAATGTTCAACGCACCCTGTCACGGCACGGCTAATCATCTGTCGGTTCTCAATCAGGTTGGAATAGAATCCAGTGATTCTTTTGCGTCTGTCACTAACGCCCAGCCTTCAGGAGTTTGAAGCTCATCACAGTCATTCAATCATTGAATCGTACTCAGAATACCATAGACAAGGTTTAGACCTTCCGAATTCTCTTGAATGTCGCCATCAATTCTAGCTTATACCACGAAGACTCCGGTTAAAGAATCCAAGAGATATCCACCCAATCTAAGGTAGAACGGAGGTGGTTGTCAAGCACACGTTCATAGGTGAGAATGATGATGAGTGTCACGGATCATCACATTCATCAAGTTGAAGAACAAGTGATATCTTAGAACAAGAACAAGCGGAATTGAATAGAAGAACAATAGTAATTGCATTAATACTCGAGGTACAGCAGAGCTCCACACCTTAATCTATGGTGTGTAGAAACTCCACCGTTAAAAATACATAAGAACAAGGTCTAGGCATGGCCGAGAGGCCAACCCCCATGATCTAAGAACTAGACGTCCAAAGATGAAAATAAAATAGTAAAAGGTCCTATTTATAAAGAACTAGTAGCCTAGGGTTTACATAGATGAGTAAATGACATAAAAATCCACTTTCGGGCCCACTTGGTGTGTGCTTGGGCTGAGCATTGAGACATTTTCGTGTAGAGACTTCTCTTGGAGTTAAACGCTAGCTTTTATGCCAGTTTGGGCGTTTAACTCCCATCCTTGTGCCAGTTCCGGCGTTTAACGCTGGGAATTCTGATGGTGACTTTGAACGCCGGTTTGGGCCATCAAATCTTGGGCAAAGTATGGACAATCATATATTGCTGGAAAGCCTAGGATGTCTACTTTCCAATGCCGTTAAGATCGCGCCAATTGGGCTTCTGTAGCTCCAGAAAATCCACTTCGAGTGCAGGGAGGTCAGAATCCAACAGCATCTGCAGTCCTTTTTAGTCTCTGAATCAGATTTTTGTTCAGGTCCCTCAATTTCAACCAGAAAGTACCTGAAATCATAGAAAAACACACAAACTCATAGTAAAGTCCAGAAAAGTGACTTTTAACTAAAAACTAATAAAAATATACTAAGAACTAACTAGAACATACTAAAAACATACTAAAAACAATGCCAAAAAGCGTACAAATTATCCGCTCATCACACAGCTAAGGCTAAGCATCCAAGGTTTCAAACAAGGAGATAATGAATCCCTTTATGATGCCTGGGAGAGATACAGAGAGATCTTGAGAAAATGCCACTCTGAAATGTTTTCAGAGTGGGTGCAGTAGTTAGACATCTTCTACTATGGGCTTATAGAAAGAGCTCATATTTCTCTAGACCACTCAGCTGGTGGATCTATACACATGAGAAAGACAATAGAAGAAGCTCAAGAGCTTATTGATACAGTTGCCAGAAATCAGCATCTGTACCTAAGCAGTGAACCTTCCATGAAAGAAGAGGCTAAAACAGTAACTGCTGAAATGAGTCCTGTAGAACAAGTTACAGAATTCAATCAGCAATTGGATTTTCTAACAAAATAGTTAGCCGAATTCAAAGAGATATTACAAGAAACAAGAATGGCTAATATAAATATGGAAGTGCAATTGAAGCAAACAGAACAGTAGTTATCAAAACAAATAATAGAAGAGTGCCAAGCAGTTCAACTAAGAAGTGGGAAAACATTAAATACCTCACATCAAGACAGTAGGAAGCCAAGAAATGAGCAAACTACCCAAAATCCCTCTGAGGACAGTAAGAGCCCAGAGAGGAATAATTCTGGCGCTCAAACGCCAGAGAATGAGTGGAAAGCTGGCGTTGAACGCCCAAACCATGCTCAGTCCTGGCGTTCAACGCCAGAAACAAGCAATGATTTGGCGTTGAATGCCCAAAGGGAGCACAGTTCTGGCATTCAGACGCCAGAAACAAGTAAGGAGTTGGCGTCTAACGCCACTCCAGCTTCCACCCCTGGCATTCAAATGCCAGTGGGGGATCACACATATACAAGTGCTGATAATAACCCATCTAAAAAGGCTTCTCAACCCATATTTGTAGGAAATAAACCTGCAGCAACTAAGGTTGAGGAATACAAAGCCAAAATGCCTTATCCTCAGAGACTTCGCCAAGCAGAACAGGATAAGCAATTTGCCCGCTTTGCAAACTATTTCAGGATTCTTGAAATAAAGATTTCGTTTGCAAAGGCACTTGAGCAAATACCCTCTTATGCTAAGTTCATGAAAGAAATCTTAAGTCAAAAGAAGGATTGTAGGGAAATTGAAAAAGCTTACCTCACTGAAGAATGCAGTGCAGTCATTCTGAAAAGCTTACTTGAGAAGCTTAAAGATCTCGGAAGCTTTATGATTCCATGCACATTAGAGGGTACTTGTACCAAGCAAGCTCTATGTGACCTTGGGGCAAGTATCAACCTAATACCTGCATCTATTATCATAAAGCTTTGTTTGACTGAAGAAGTCAAACCAACCCAAATATGTCTCCAACTTGCTGATGGCTCCATTAAATACCCATCAGGCGTGATTGAAGACATGATTGTCAAGGTTGGGCCATTTGCCTTTCCTACTGACTTTGTGGTGCTGGAAATGGAGGAGCACAAGAGTGCAACACTCATTCTAGGAAGACCTTTCCTAGCAACTGGCTGAACCTTTATTGATGTCCAAAAAGGGGAAGTAACCCTGAGAGTCAATGAGGAGGAGTTCAAGTTGAATGTTGTCAAAGCTATGCAGCATCCAGACACCCCAAATGATTACATGAGTGTTGATATTATTGACTCTCTGGTGAAAGAGGTCAATATGACTGAGAGTCTCGAATCAGAGCTAGAGAATATCTTTAAAGATATTCATCCTGATCTAGAGGAATCAGAGAGAATGATAGAACCTCTGAAAATTCCTCAGGAAGAGGAGAAACCTCCTAAACCTGAGCTCAAACCATTACCACCATCCCTGAAATATGTATTTCTGGGAGAAGGTGATACCTTTCCTGTAATCATAAGCTCTACCTTAGAGCCACATGAAGAGGAAGCACTAATTCAAGTGCTAAGGACACACAAGACAGCTCTTGGGTGGTCCATCAGTGATCTTAAGGGCATTAGCCCAGCCAGATGCATGCACAAGATTTTGTGGAAGGGTGATGCTAAGCCAGTGGTTCAACCACAAAGGCGGTTGAATCCAGCCATGAAGGAGGTAGTGCAAAAGGAGGTCACTAAATTACTAGAGGCTAGGATTATTTATCCCATTTTTGATAGCCCCTGGGTAAGCCCTGTCCAAGTCGTCCCTAAGAAAGGCGGCATGACAGTGGTCCATAATGAAAAAAATGAACTGGTTCCTACAAGAACAGTTACAGGGTGGCATATGTGTATTGATTACAGAAGGCTCAATACAGCTACCAGAAAGGATCATTTTCTTTACCATTCATAGACCAGATGCTAGAAAGACTAGCAGGTCATGAATACTACTGCTTCCTGGATGGATATTCAGGTTACAATCAAATTGCAGTAGATCCCCAGGATCAAGAGAAAAAAGCATTCACATGTCCATCTGGAGTATTTGCATACAGAAGGATGCCATTTGGTCTGTGCAATGCACCTGCAACCTTTCAAAGGTGCATGCTCTCAATTTTCTCTGATATGGTGAAAAAATTTCTGGAACTCTTCATGGATGACTTCTTAGTATTTGGAGACTCATTCAGCTCCTGTCTTGACCATCTAGCACTTGTTCTAAAGTGGTGCCAAGAGACTAACCTGGTTTTAAACTGGGAGAAATGTCACTTTATGGTGACTGAAGGAATTGTCCTTGGACACAAAATTTCGAACAAGGGAATAGAAGTGGATCAAGCTAAGGCAGAGGTAATTGAAAAATTACCACCACCAGCCAATGTTAAGGCAATCAGAAGCTTTCTGTGGCATGCAGGATTCTATAGGAGGTTTATAAAGGATTTTTCAAAAATCGCCAAACCTCTAAGTAATCTGCTAGCTGCTGACACGCCATTTATCTTTGATCAGGAGTGTCTGCAAGCGTTTGAGATTCTGAAAGCTAAGCTGGTCACAGCACCAGTCATCTCTGCACCAGACTGGACATTACCATTTAAATTAATGTGTGATGCCAGTGACCATGCCATTGGTGCAGTGTTGGGACAAAGGCATGACAAGCTTCTGCACATCATTTACTATGCCAGTCGTATTTTAAATGACGCACAGAAGAATTACACAACCATAGAAAAAGAGTTGCTTGCAGTGGTTTACGCCATTGACAAGTTTAGATCCTTTTTAGTAGGATCAAAAGTGATTGTGTACACTGATCATGCTGCTCTTAAATATCTACTCACAAAGCAGGATTCAAAACCCAGACTCATCAGATGGGTGTTGCTTCTGCAAGAGTTTGATATAGAAATAAGAGACAAAAAAGGGACAGAGAACCAAGTAGCAGATCACCTGTCCCGAATAGAACCAGTAGAAGGGGCGTCCCTCCCTCTTACTGAGATCTCTGAAACCTTTTTGGGTGAGCAACTCTTTGCCATCCAAGAAGTGCCATGGTTTGCAAACATTGCAAACTACAAGGCAGTGAGGTTCATACCCAAAGAGAACAGTAGGCAGCAATCAAAGAAGTTGATCACAGATGCAAAGTACTATCTTTGGGATGAACCATATCTCTTCAAGAGATGTGCAGACGGAGTAATCCGTAGATGTGTGCCTAAAGAAGAAGCGCATAAGATCCTATGGCATTGCCTTGGATCACAATATTGAGGACATTTTGAAAGTGAGCGAACAGCCACAAAAGTCCTCCAATGTGGCTTCTATTGGCCTACTCTCTATAAAGATTCCCGAGTGTTTGTACTTAATTGTGACAGTTGCCAAAGATCTGGTAATCTGCCTCACAGTTATGCCATGTCTCTATAAGGGATCTTGGAGATTGAGTTGTTTGATGTATGGGGTATTGACTTTATGGGGCCTTTCCCACCATCATACTCAAACACTTATATTCTAGTGGCAATGGATTATGTATCCAAATGGGTGGAAGCTATTGATACACCCACTAATGACACTAAGACAGTGTTAAAATTCCTCTAGAAATATATCTTCAGCAGATTTGGCACCCCTAGAGTACTAATTAGTGATGGGGGCACTCATTTCTGCAATAAACAGCTTTACTCTGCTTTGGTTTGTTATGGAGTTAGCCACAAGGTGGCCACTCCATATCACCCACAGATAAATGAGCAAGCTGAAGTCTCAAATAGAGAACTCAAAAGAATCATAGAATGGACTGTAATTAACCGTAGAAGGGATTGGGCAAGAAGCTTGGATGATGCTCTGTGGGCATACAGAACAGCATTCAAGACCCCTATAGGGACCTCTCCATACCAGCTTGTGTATGAAAAAGCATGTCACTTTCCAGTGGAACTGGAACATAAGGCCTACTGGGCAACCAGATTCCTGAACCTTGATGCCAAGTTAGCTGGAGAAAAACGATTGCTCCAGTTAAATGAGCTAGAGGAATTGAGACTCAATGCTTTCGAGAATGCAAAAATTTACAAAGAGAAAGCAAAAAGATGGCATGATAAGAAATTGTCATCCAGAGTCTTTGAGCCAGGGCAGAAAGTTCTGCTATTTAATTCTAGGCTCGGATTATTCCCCGAAAAATTAAAATCCCAGTGGAGAGGACCATATGTGATTACAAGCGTGTCACCATATGGATACGTAGAGCTTCAGGATAATGATTCTAATAAAAAGTTCATTGTTAATGGACAGAGAGTCAAACATTATCTTGAAGGCAATTTTGAGCAAGAATGCTCAAAACTGAGGCTTGATTAAAGCTCAGTAATAGTCCAGCTAAAGACAATAAAGAAGCGCTTGCTGGGAGGCAACCCAGCCATTTACAAAGTTTATTTGTTAATTAATTGATTTTTACAGGTATATGCCAAGTATCTTCAAGGTAAAATAGCAATTGATTGAATTCACAGAGTTACAAGGGAATTTGGAAGCTCACTGGTGTGAAAAAGCCAGCAAGAAATATTTTGGGCGTTGAACGCCCAAAAGAAGCATCCACTGGGCGTTTAACGCTAGTAAGGATAGCCATCTGGGCGTTGAACGGTAGAAAGAAGCTTCTTCTGGGCGTTTAACGCCAGAATTACAGCATCTTGGGCGTTCAAAAAATGCTCAGTGACAAAGGACTTCTTGGCGTTCAATGCCAAAAAGAAGCAACAGCTGGGCGTTGAACGCCCAGGAGAAGCAGCAATTGGGCGTTAAACGCCCAAAACATGCAGCATTTGGGCGTTTAACGCCAGAATGGTGGGGAGGAGGTAAAATTCATTTTTCTTCACAAATTTTCTAATTTTTATGTTTCAATTCATGATTTCTTGCATAAACATGTTTCAAAATATCATCCTTCAATTCCAAAAATTTTAATCCTAATTTCTAAAAACCCTAATTTCTAAAATCCCTTTTTCAAAAATATCAAATGTATCTTAATCCATAAAGACAAATATTTTTTCCAATCCAATCCAACTCTTTTTTTTTAAACTCAATTCTCTTTTAAAATCTTCTTTCAAAATAAAAATTCAAATTTATCTTTTCCAAATATAATTAACATCTTTTTATTTTTAAATTATATCTTTTTCTTATCATATTTATCTTTTTATAAATCATATCTTCTATCTTATCTTTTTTTTTTTCTTATTTTCGAAACCCACCCTCCCCCCTTTATATCCACATTCGGCGCCCCTCCCATCATCCACCATTCCACACTTGCTCTCCACCTATCACTCTCCTTTCTTTTCTTTTGCTTGAGGACAAGCAAATCTCTAAGTTTGGTGTGTTTATCTATGATCACAAAAACATACTCACTAAGATCATGGCCCATAATGGAAAACAACCCACTCCAAGAGGCAAGAAAGAGAGTATTCCAAAACCACTTTGGAATCAAGGGAAGTTCTTAACCAAAAAACATTCAGACCATTACTACAAAATAATGGGTCTAAGATCAGTGATCCCGGAAGTCAAGTTCGATCTGAAAGAAGATGAATATCTGGAGATCCAAGAGCAAATTCGAAATAGGAACTGGGAAATCTGATGAGCGGATAATTTGTACGCTTTTTGGCATTGTTTTTAGTATGTTTTAGTTAGTTTCTAGTATATTTTTATTAGTTTTTAGTTAAAATTCACTTTTCTGGACTTTACTATGAGTTTGTGTGTTTTTCTGTGATTTCAGGTATTTTTTGGCTGAAATTGAGGGACCTGAGCAAAAATCTGATTCAGAGACTAAAAAGGACTGCAGATGTTGTTGGATTCTGACCCCCCTGCACTCGATGTGGGTTTTCTGGAGCTACAGAAGCCCAATTGGCGCGCTCTCAATGGCGTTGGAAAGTAGACATCCTGGGCTTTCCAGCAATATATGATAGTCCATACTTTGCCCAAGATTTGATGGCCCAAACTGGCGTTCAATGTCACCATCAGAATTCCCAGCGTTAAACGCCGGAACTGGCACCAAAGTGGGAGTTAAACGCCCAAACTGGCACCAAAGCTGGCGTTTGACTCCAAGAAGAGTCTCTACACGAAAATGCTTCAATGCTCAGCCCAAGCACACACCAAGTGGGCCCGGAAGTGGATTTTTATGTCATTTACTCATTTCTATAAACCCTAGGCTACTAGTTCTCTATAAGTAGGACCTTTTACTATTGTATTATTATCTTTGGATCTTTGGACGTTTAGTTCTTAGATCATGGGAGGCTGGCCATTCGGCCATGCCTAGACCTTGTTCTTATGTATTTTCAACGGTGGAGTTTCTACACACCATAGATTAAGGTGTGGAGCTCTGCTGTACCTCGAGTATTAATGCAATTACTATTATTCTTCTATTCAATTCCGCTTGTTCTTGTTCTAAGATATCACTTGTTCTTCAACTTGATGAATGTGATGATTCGTGACACTCATCATCATTCTCACCTATGAACGTGTGCTTGACAACCACCTCCGTTCTACCTTAGATTGGGTGGATATCTCTTGGATTCTTTAACCGGAATCTTCGTGGTATAAGCTAGAATTGATGGCGGCATTCAAGAGAATCCGGAAGGTCTAAACCTTGTCTGTGGTATTCTGAGTAGGATTCAATGATTGAATGACTGTGACGAGCTTCAAACTCTTGAAGGCTGGGCGTTAGTGACAGACGCAAAAGAATCACTGGATTCTATTCCAACCTGATTGAGAACCGACAGATGAATAGCCGTGCCGTGACAGGGTGCGTTGAACATTTTCACTGAGAGGATGGGAGGTAGCCACTGACAACGGTGAAACCCTTGCATACAGCTTGCCATGGAAAGGAGTAAGAAGGATTGGATGAAGACAGTAGGAAAGCAGAGAGACGGAAGGAACGCAGCATCTCCATACGCTTATCTGAAATTTCCACTAATGAATTACATAAGTATCTCTATCTTTATCTTTATGTTTTATTCATCATCCATAACCATTTGAGTTTGCCTGACTAAGATTTACAAGGTGACCATAGCTTGCTTCATACCAACAATCTCTGTGGAAAAAGGTGACCATATCTTTATGTTGCCTTTTCTGTTGAAAAAGGTTTAAATGTTTGAATCATATCTTTTCTTGTTAGCCAAGTCATTAATTTTTAAAATCAAATCTTTTTAAATTGCTTTTCAAATCAGATCTTCTCAATCACATCTTTTTAAAACCATAACTTCTCAATCATATCTTCTTAATCATATCTTTTTCAAAATAGTTTTCAATCAAATCTTTTTGATTTCTAATTTCAGAATCTTTTTCAAAAATCACTTGATTTCTTTTCCACTCTTGGTTTTCGAAAATCAATTAGTGTTTTTCAAAATGTTTTCAACATCTTTTACTTAATTTTCGAAAATTACTTCCCCTTTTCTCACATCCTTCTATTTATGGACTAACACTATTCCTTAATGCACAATTCGAACTCCATCCTTCTTGATAAGTTTGAATTTTCTACCTTTTCCTTCTATTTTTCTTTTCCTCTGACACCTCAAGAAATCTCTATACTGTGACGTAGAGGATTCCATATTTCCTTGTTTTATTCTCTTTCATATGAGCAGAAGCAAAGACAAAAGCGTTCTTGTTGAGGCTGATCCTGAACCTGAAAGGACCTTGAAGCGAAAGCTAAGAGAAGCTAAGGCACAATTCTCTGTAGAGGGCCTAACAGAAATCTTCAAAGAAGAAGACCCATGGCAGCCGAAAACAACAACAATGCCAACAATGCAAGGAAGGTGCTGGGTGACTTTACTGCACCTACTCCCGACTTCTATGGGAGAAGCATCTCTATCCCTGCCATTGGAGCAAACAACTTTGAGCTTAAGCCTCAATTAGTTTCTCTAATGCAACAGAATTGCAAGTTTCATGGACTTCCACTGGAAGATCCTCATCAGTTCTTAGCTGAGTTCTTGCAAATCTGTGACACTGTCAAGACTAATGGGGTTGACCCTGAGGTCTACAGGCTTATGCTCTTCCCTTTTGCTGTAAGAGACAGAGCTAGAACATGGTTGGACTCACAACCTAAAGAAAGCCTGAACTCTTGGGAAAAGCTAGTCAATGCCTTCTTGGCAAAGTTCTTTCCACCTCAAAAATTGAGTAAGCTTAGAGTGGAAGTCCAAACCTTCAGACAGAAGGAAGGAGAATTCCTCTATGAAGCTTGGGAAGGATACAAAAAACTGATCAGAAAGTGTCCCTCTGACATGCTTTCTGAATGGAGCATCATAGGTATTTTCTATGATGGTCTCTCTGAACTATCCAAGATGTCTTTGGATAGCTCTGCTGGAGGATCTCTTCATCTGAAGAAGACGCCTACAGAAGCTCAAGAACTAATTGAAATGGTTGCAAATAACCAATTCATGTACCCTTCTGAAAGAAATCCTGTGAACAATGGGACAAATCAGAAGAAAGGAGTTCTTGAGATTGACACTCTGAATGCCATATTGGCTCAGAACAAAATATTGACTCAGCAAGTCAATATGATTTCTCAAAGTCTGTCTGGAATGCAAAATGCACCAGGCAGTACTAAGGACGCTTCATCTGAAGAAGAAGCTTATGATCCTGAGAACCCTTCAATGGAAGAGGTGAATTACATGGGAGAACCCTATGGAAACACCTATAATCCTTCATGGAGAAATCATCCAAATCTCTCATGGAAGGATCAACAGAGACCTCATCAAGGTTTCAACAACAATAATGGTGGAAGAAACAGGTTTAGCAATAGCAAGCCTTTTCCATCATCTTCTCAGCAACAGACAGAGAGTTCTAAGCAGAACAACTCTGACTTAGCAACCATGGTCTCTGATCTAATCAAAACCACTCAAAGTTTCATGACTGAAACAAGGTCCTCCATTAGAAACTTGGAGGGACAAGTGGGTCAGGTGAGCAAGAAAATTACTGAACTCCCTCCTAGTACTCTTCCAAGCAATACAGAAGAAAATCCAAAAGGAGAGTGCAAAGCCATCAACATGGCCGAATATGGAGAGGAGGAAGAGGCAGTGAACGCCACTGAGAAAGACCTCCATGGACATCCACTGGCCTCCAATGAGTTCCCCAATGAGGAACCATGGGAATCTGAGGCTCAAAATGAGACCATAGAGATTCCGTTGGACTTACTTCTGCCATTCATGAGCTCTGATGAGTATTCTTCCTCTGAAGAGGATGAGTATGTCACTGAAGAGCAAGTTGCTAAATACCTTGGAGCAATCATGAAGCTAAATGACAAGTTATTTGGAAATGAGACTTGGGATGATGAACCTCCTTTGCTCACCAAAGAACTGGATGACTTGTCTAGGCAGAAACTGCCTCAAAAGAGACAAGATCCTGGGAAGTTCTCAATACCCTGTGCCATAGGCACCATGACCTTCAAGAAGGCCTTGTGTGACCTAGGGTCAAGTGTAAACATCATGCCTCTCTCTGTAATGGAGAAGCTAGGGATCTTTGAGGTGCAAGCTGCAAAAATCTCACTAGAGATGGCAGACAACTCACGAAAACAAGCTTATGGACTTGTAGAAGATGTTCTGGTAAAAGTTGAAGACCATTACATCCCTGCTGATTTCATAGTCCTAGAGACTGGGAAGTGCATGGATGAATCCATCATCCTTGGCAGACCCTTCCTAGCCACAGCAAAGGCTGTGATTGATGTTGACAGAGGAGAATTGATCATTCAAGTGAATGAAGAATCCTTTGTATTTGAGGCTCAATGATATCCCTCTGTCATCATGGAGAGGAAGCATGAAGAGCTTCTCTCAAAACAGAGCCAAACAGAGCCCCCACAGTCAAACTCTAAGTTTGGTGTTGGGAGGCCACAACCAGCTTCTAAGTTTGGTGTTGAACCCCCACATTCAAACTCTAAGTTTGGTGTTGGGAGGTTCCAACATGGCTCTGAGCATCTGTGAGGCTCCATGAGAGCCCTCTGTCAAGCTACTGACATTAAAGAAGCGCTTGTTGGGAGGCAACCCAATGTTATATTTTATCTATCTTCCTTTATTATTGTATGTTTTCTGTAGGTTGATGATCATGAGAAGTCACAAAATCAATTGAAAAAGCAAAAACAGAAAGAAAAACAGCACACCCTGGAGGAGAACTTGCTGGCGTTTAAACGCCAGCAAGGCTAGCAGATGGGCGTTTAACGCCCAGTCTGTCACTATTCTGGGCGTTTAACGCCAGAAGGGGGCACCAGACTGGCGTTAAACGCCAGTAAAGGGCAAGAACTTGGCGTTAAACGCCAGAAATGGGCACCAGCCCGGCGTTTAACGCCAGAATTAGCACAAAGAGCAATTTTGCTCGCCACTTGGTGCAGGGATGACTTTTCCTTGACACCTTAGGATCTGTGGACCCCACAGGATCCCTACCTACCCCACCACTCTCTCTCTTCTTCACCCATTCACCAATCACCTCAACACCTCTTCCCCAAAAACCCTTCACCTATCAAATCCCATCTTTCTCTTCACCACTCACATCCATCCTTCATAAAACCCCACCTACCTCACCATTCAAATTCAAACCACTTTCCCACCCAAACCCACCCTCCCATTGCCAAACCATAACCCCCTCCACTCCTATATAAACCCATCTTCACTCTTTCATTTTCACACAACCTAAACACTACTTCTCCCCCTTTGGCCGAACCACAAAGCCATCTCCATCTCCTTCATTTCTTCTTCTTCTACTCTCTTCTTTCTTCTTTTGCTCGAGGACGAGCAACCTTTTAAGTTTGGTGTGGTATAAGCATTGCTTTTTGTTTTTCCATAACCATTTATGGCATCCAAGGCCGGAGAAACCTCTAGAAAGAGGAAAGGGAAGGCAAAAGCTTTCACCTCCGAGTCATGGAAGATGGAGAGATTCATCTCAAGGGTGCATCAAGACCACTTCTATGAAGTTGTGGCCTTGAAGAAAGTGATCCCCGAGGTCCCTTTTAAACTCAAAAAGAGTGAATATCTGGAGATCCGAAGAAAAGGTTGGGAAGTTCTTACCAACCCCATTCAACAAGTCGGAATCTTAATGGTTCAAGAGTTCTATGCCAATGCATGGATCACCAAGAACCATGATCAAAGTGTGAACCCGGATCGAAATAATTGGCTTACTATGGTTCGGGGGAAATACTTGGATTTTAGTCCGGAAAATGTAAGGTTGGCATTCAACTTGCCCATGATGCAAGGAGATGAACATCCTTACACTAGAAGGGTTAACTTTGATCAAAGGTTGGACCAAGTCCTCATAGACATCTATGAAGAAGGCGCCCAATGGAAGAGAGATTCAAGAGGAAAGCCGGTTCAATTGAGAAGGCATTACCTCAAGCCCGTGGCTAGGGAACGGTTGGAGTTTATCCAACGCTCAATCATTCCCACTAGCAACCGGTCCGAAGTTACTCTAGACCGGGCCATCATGATCCATAGCATCATGATTGGAGAAGAAATAGAAGTTCATGAGGTGATATCCCAAGAACTTTATAAGGTGGCGGACAAGTCCTCTACCTTGGCAAGGTTAGCCTTTCCTCATCTCATTTGTCACCTCTGTTATTCAGTTGGAGTTGACATAGAGGGAGATATCCCCATTGATGAGGACAAGCCCATAACTAAGAAGAGGATGGAGCAAACAAGAGACCCCTCTCATCATGAAATCCCTGAGATGCCTCAAGGGATGCACTTTCCTCCACAAAACTATTGGGAGCAACTAAACACCTCCCTAGGAGAATTGAGTTCCAACATGGGACAACTAAGGGTGGAGCACCAAGAACATTCCATCCTCCTCCATGAAATTAGAGAAGATCAAAGAATCATGAGAGAGGAGCAACAAAGACAAGGTAGAGACATTGAGGAGCTCAAGTAGTCCATAAGATCTTCAAGAGGAAGAACAAGCCGCCATCACTAAGGTGGACCCGTTCTTTAATTTCCTTGTTCTTTATTTTCTGTTTTTCAAAAATTATGCTTATGTTTATCTATGTTTGTGTCTTGTGATCATTAGTGTCTTAGTGTCTATGCCTTAAAGTTATGAATGTCCTATGAATCCATCACCTTTCTTAAATGAAAAATGTCCTTAATTGAAAAAGAGAAGAATTGCATGAATTTTGAATTTTATAACAGATTAATTATTTTGATGTGGTGGCAATAACTTTATTTTCTGAATGTATGCTTAAATAGTGCATATGTCTTTTGAATTTATGGTTCATGAATGTTGGCTCTTGAAAGAATGATGAAAAAGGAGACATGTTATTGAGGATCTGAAAAATCATAAAAATGATTCTTGAAGTAAGAAAAAGCAGTGAATACAAAAAAAAAGAGAAAAGGAGAAAAACGAAAAAAAAAGAAAAAAAAGAGAAAAAAGAAAGAAATAAAGTTGTGATCCAAGGCAAAAAGAGTGTGCTTAAGAACCCTGGACACTTCTAATTGGGGACTCTAGCAAAGCTGAGTCACAATCTGAAAAGGTTCACCCAATTATGTGTCTGTGGCATGTATGTATCCGGTGGTAATACTGGAAGATAGAGTGCTTTGGGCCACGGCCAAGACTCAATAAGTAGCTGTGTTCAAGAATCATCATACTTAACTAGGAGAATCAACGACACTATCTGGATTCTGAGTTCCTAAAGAAGCCAATCATTCTGAATTTCAAAGGATAGAGTGAGATGCCAAAACTGTTCAGAGGCAAAAAGCTAAAAGCCCCGCTCATCTAATTAATACTGATCTTCATAGATGTTTTTGGAATTCATTGTATATTCTCTTCTTTTTATTTTATTTGATTTTCAGTTGCTTGGGGACAAGCAACAATTTAAGTTTGGTATTGTGATGAGCGGATGATTTGTACGCTTTTTGGCATTGTTTTTAGTATGTTTCTAGTATGTTTTAGTTAGTTTCTAGTATATTTTTATTAGTTTTTAGTTAAAATTCACTTTTCTGGACTTTACTATGAGTTTGTGTGTTTTTTTATGATTTCAGGTATTTTCTGGCTGAAATTGAGGGACCTGAGCAAAAATCTGATTCAGAGACTAAAAAGGACTGCAGATGCTGTTGGATTCTGACCTCCCTGCACTCGATGTGGATTTTCTGGAGCTACAAACGCCCAATTGGCGCGCTCTCAACGGCGTTGGAAAGTAGACATCCTGGGCTTTCCAGCAATATATGATAGTTCATACTTTGACCAAGCTTTGATGGCCCAAACTGGTGTTCAAAGTCACCATCAGAATTCCCAGCGTTAAACGCCGGAACTGGCACCAAAGTGGGAGTTAAACGCCCAAACTGGCACCAAAGTGGCGTTTAACTCCAAGAAGAGTCTCTACACGAAAATGCTTCAATGCTCAGCCCAAGCACACACCAAGTGGGCCCGGAAGTGGATTTTTATGTCATTTACTCATCTCTGTTAACCCTAGGCTACTAGTTCTCTATAAGTAGGACCTTTTACTATTGTATTATTATCTTTGGATCTTTGGACGTTTAGTTCTTAGATCATGGGAGGCTGGCCATTCGGCCATGCCTAGACCTTGTTCTTATGTATTTTCAACGGTAGAGTTTCTACACACCATAGATTAAGGTGTGGAGCTCTGCTGTACCTCGAGTATTAATGCTATTACTATTGTTCTTCTATTCAATTCCGCTTGTTCTTGTTCTAAGATATCACTTGTTATTCAACTTGATGAATGTGATGATCCGTGACACTCATCATCATTCTCACCTATGAACGTGTGCCTGACAACCTCCTCCGTTCTACCTTAGATTGGGTGGATATCTCTTGGATTCTTTAACCGGAATCTTCGTGGTATAAGCTAGAATTGATGGCGGCATTCAAGAGAATCCGGAAGGTCTAAACCTTATCTGTGGTATTCTGAGTAGGATTCAATGATTGAATGACTGTGACGAGCTCAAACTCTTGAAGGCTGGGCGTTAGTGACAGACGCAAAAGAATCACTGGATTCTATTCCAACCTGATTGAGAACCGACAGATGAATAGCCGTGCCGTGACAGGGTGCGTTGAACATTTTCACTGAGAGGATAGGAGGTAGCCACTGACAACGGTGAAACCCTTGCATACAGCTTGCCATGGAAAGGAGTAAGAAGGATTGGATGAAGACAGTAGGAAAGCAGAGAGACGGAAGGAACGCAGCATCTCCATACGCTTATCTGAAATTCCCACTAATGAATTACATAAGTATCTCTATCTTTATCTTTATGTTTTATTCATCATCCATAACCATTTGAGTTTTCCTGACTAAGATTTACAAGGTGACAATAGCTTGCTTCATACCAACAATATCTGTGGGATCGACCCTTACTCGCGTAAGGTTTATTACTTGGACGACCCAGTACACTTGCTGGTTAGTTGTGCGAAGTTGTGTTTATGCCATGGTATTGAACACCAAGTTTTTTTTTGGATTCATCACCGGGAATTATTTGAGTTGTGAAAAATATTGATCACAATTTCGTGCACCAAAATCCTAGCTAATCCTGAAACAAAAGTGGGAAGGAATATGGTTCAGGAGTTCTACGCTAATCTGTGGCAGACAAACAGGCAAAGAATAACTGGAACTGCCCTCTATGACTATCGAACCTTGGTCAGAGGAAAGATTGTTCACATCCACCCTGACAAAATCAGGGAGATCTTTAAGCTTCCTCAACTGAAAGATGACCCAGACTCCTTTAATAGGAGAATGATGAAGGTAAACAAAGGCCTGGACAAGATTTTAGAGGATATGTGCATCCTTGAAGCCAGGTGGACCACCTGCACCACTGGCATCCCAAATCAACTCAAGAGAGAAGATCTCAAACTAGTTGCCAGAGGCTGGTTGGACTTTATTGGGCATTCTATATTGCCCACCAGCAACCGTTCTGAAGTCACTGTTAAAAGAGCAGTGATGATTCACTGCATCATGTTGGGAAGAGAAGTAAAAGTTCATCAACTAATCTCGTGTGAACTCTACAAAATAGCAAACAAGAACTCCAAAGATGCCAAATTGGCCTATCCAAGCTTAATTTCTATGCTCTGCAGAGATGCTGGAGTGAAGATGGGAATAACTGAGTATATCTTAGTTGAGCGGCCAATCACTAAAATATCAATGGAAAGACAACAGTTGCAGGATGACCCAATCAAGAGGAGAGCACAAGAATTCCTCCCAGAACCCCCTCAATTCGAATATTAGGAGCATCTTGAGGCATCTATTTCCAAGTTTCAAGAAGCTATGAACCAAATAAAGGAAGAACAGAATAATCAAAGTAGCATGCTTTGCAAATTGCTTAGGGAACAAGAGGAGCAAGGGCGTGACTTGAGGGAGCTGAAGCGTCAGAAATTAATTCTTGAAGGACCAAGCACCCCACAGACTAGAGGAACATCCACTTTCGAAAATACAGGTTGTTGAGTTCTAATTTTATCTTTAACTCTGTGATAGTGTTATTATAGAAATTTACCTTAGAAGTTATATAGGAGTAGTAGTAATTAGCATATCTATTTTGGTTTTATTTCCAATTAAGTTATAATTTATTTTTCTCATCATCATCAAACATGAATAAAATAGTAGATTTTTAGAATAAAGAAGTAATTTATATTTTTCGAGTTTTTAATAAGAAAAATTATAATTAATTATATGTGGTGGCAATACTTTTTGTTCTCTGAATGAATGCTCGAACATTGCATATTTTTTATCTTGAATTTTATGAATATTGGCTCTTGAAAGAATGAGGAACACGAAAAATATTATTGCTGATCTGAAAAATCATGAATTTGATTCTTGAATCAAGAAAAAGCAGTGAAAAAAATTTTAAAAATTACAATATTTCATTGGATCAAGAAAAAGAAAAAAGCCAATAGCCATTCAAACCAAAAGGCAAGGGTAAAAAGGATCCAAGGCTTTGAGCATCAGTGGATAGGAGGGCCCAAGGAAGTAAATCCAGGCCTAAGCGGCTAAACCAAGCTGTCCCTAACCATGTACTTGTGGCATGCATGTCCAAGTGAAAAGCTTGAGACTGAGTGGTTAAAGTCATGATCAAAAACAAAAAGAGTGTGCTTAAGAACTCTGGACACCTCTAATTGGGGACTTTAGCAAAGCTAAGTCACAATCTGAAAAGGTTCACCCAGTTATGTGTCTGTGGCATTTATGTATCCGGTGGTAATATTGGAAAACAAAGTGCTTAGGGCCACGGCCAAGACTCATAAAGTAACTGTGTTCAAGAATCAACATACTACACTAGGCTGAGTTCCTATAGATGCCAATCATTCTGAATTTCAGAGGATAAAGTGAGATGCCAAAACTGTTCAGAAGCAAAAAGCTACCAGCCCCGCTCATCTAACTAAAATCTGAGCTTCACTTGAAACTCTGAGATATTATTGCTTCTAAATTTCTTTTCATCCTGTTTTATTTATCTAGTTGCTTGAGGACAAGCAACAGTTTAAGTTTGGTGTTGTGATGAGCGGATATTTTATACACCTTTTGGGGGTATTTTCATGTAGATTTTAGCATGTTTTAATTAGTTTTTAATATAGTTTTATTAGGTTTTAGGCAAAAATTATATTTCTGGACTTTACTATGAGTTTGTGTGTTTTTCTATGATTTCAGGTATTTTATGGCTGAAATTGAGGGAGCTGAGCAAAAATCTGAGTTAGGCTGAAAAAGGACTGCTGATGCTGTTTGATCCTGACCTCCCTGCACTCGGAATGGATTTTTTGGAGCAACAGGAGTCCAATTGGCGCGCTCTCAATTGGGTTGGAAAGTAGACATCCAGGTCTTTCCAGAAATATATAATAGTCTATCCTTTGCACGAAGATAGATGACGTAAATTGGCGTTCAACGCCAGTTCCATGTTGCAGTCTGGCGTCCAGCGCCAGAAACAGGTTACAAGTTGGAGTTCAACGCCAAAAACACGTTACAACCTGGCGTTCAACTCCAGAAACAGCCCAAGCACGTGAGAAGCTTAAGTCTCAGCCCCAGCACACACCAAGTGGGCCCCAGAAGTGGATTTCTGCACCAATTATCTTAGTCTACTCATTTTCTGTAAACCTAGGTTACTAGTTTAGTATTTAAACAACTTTTAGTGACTTATTTTGTACCTCATGACATTTTCAGATCTGAATTATATACTCTTTGACGGCATGAGTCTCTAAACTCTATCGTTGGGGGTGAGGAGCTCTGCAGCGTCTCGATGAATTAATGCAACTACTTCTGTTTTCCATTCAAACACGCTTGTTCTTATCTAAGATGTTGATTCGCACTTAACTATGAAGAAGGTGATGATCCGTGACACTCATCACCTCCCTCAATCCATGAACGTGTGCCTGACAACCATCTCCGTTCTACATCAGATTGAATGAGTATCTCTTAGATTCCTTAATCAGAATCTTCGTGGTATAAGCTGGTATTGATGGCGGCATTCATGAGAATCCAGAAAGTCTAAACCTTGTTTGTGGTATTCCGAGTAGGATTCTGGGATTGGATGACTATGACGAGCTTCAAACTCGCAAGTGTTGGGCGTGATGACAAACGCAAAAGAATCAAGGGATTTTATTCCGACATGATCGAGAACCAACAGCGGATTAGCCGTGCTGTGACAGAGCATTTGGAACATTTTTACTGAGAGGATGGGAAGTAGCCATTGACAACGGTGACACCCTACATATAGCTTGCCATAGAAGGAGCCTTGCATGTGGGAAGAGGAATACAAGAGGAAAGCTTAAATGAGAAAGACAAAGCATCTCCAAAACTCCAACATATTCTCCATTATTAAAGTAACAATTATTTATTTTATGCTCTTTTTTTTACTTAATACGAAACTAAAGAACCCTATTGGTATCCTGACTTAGAATAATAAAATAACCATAGCTTGCTTCAAGCCAACAATCTCCGTGGGATTCGACCCTTACTCATGTAAGGTATTACTTGGACGACCCAGTGCACTTGCTGGTTAGTTGTGCGAAGCTGTGTTAAATAGTCCATTAATATTGGCATACACAATTTCGTGCACCAACCGACGATCGGCCCTCCATCACCTACCTTAGTTTGCTGTTCTAAAAACTGGCTGCACTTTCAAGTGTTTCTAGCTCACTTTTTCTCCTAAATCCAATCAAGAACAATTTTAAATATAAAAAACTCCAACTGACTGAACATTAATAATCTTGTTAGGAATGATTTTTCCACCATAAACTTGCTGAAAATTGAGGTTTCTTGGCTCACAAGTTAAGTTTAGTATGAGATCTATGGAAGAACATCAAGAAAACACATATTTAGCATAGTTTTCTCATAGCCGAACCAAAGAGGAAGGGTGAGCAGCCACCTAACCAGATTTTGATCCAAGAAAAATCACATGGTTTTGAAGAGGATGAAGAGAGGATCACTTTAATCAGTTTGAAATTTTTATTTGAGTTTTAGTTTGGAAAAAATCAAGTTTTGAAGATCAAAGTCTCACAAGTTTTCTCTCTTTTCTTTCTCCCTTGTTTTCGGCCAAGAAGAACGAAATGAATAATCTTGGAGTGTTGATAAATCCACATTTCATGGTATTTATTTGCTTTAATTTGGTGGATTTTATCAATTTTTCTTACATTTATTCAATGAAATAGCATGGTTTTGTAAATTCTCCCTAAATTGTGCTTAAAAGTAAAAACATGCTTTTTGGCCCTAAAATTGCTAAATTTTATTCAATTTAATTCTATTTGATGCCTTGATGTATTTGTTGAGTGATTTCAAGCTTACAAGGCTAATATGGATTGAAGAAGAGAGGAAAAAGCATGCAAAAGTGGAGAATTCATGAAGAAATGGAGTTTGGAGCTTTTCAACAAGTGTGCATATGCACAACTATGTGTGCATATGCACAACTATGTGTGCATATGCACAACTATGTGTGCATATGCACAGGTGGAAGTTCGTGCAAATGTGCATATGCACAACCCTCGGTGCATATGCACAAGTGATAAAATCAGCAAGTGTGCGTACGCACACATTTGTGCGTACAAACAAGTCTTAGCACGTGACCTCATTAAATGCAAAATGCTGGCAGCGATTTTTGGGCCTCTAAAACCCAATCCAACTCATTTTTGAAGCTATTTCAACCCTAATTCATGAGGAAACAAGGGGGAGTAATTATGTTTAGTTTAGTATCATGTTGTATGTCATTTCTAGAGAAAGAGAAGCTCCCCCTTCTCTCTATAAATTAGGGTTTCTTAATTTATTTTCTCTTTAATTTCTCTCTTTAATCCTTATTTTAGTGTAGTTTCATTTACTTTTCCTTGTTTAATTGCCTTAATTCTTAGTTCTTGTTAATTTCTCATTTTGCCATTTTTAGTTTGTGAACACTTTTGTTAATTTGAATTTCTATTAATGCAACTTAATGTGTCTTTGTTTATTGTTATTTAATTGAGTTGTTATTATTATTTTCTTGCTTTTGGTAGCTTTAGAATTTATCATTATTGCAATTTAATATGATTTTCTTTTCATGCACACCAAGTGTTTGATAAAATGCTTGGCTTAGCTTTAGTGTAGTCTTTTTCCCACTCTTAGCTTGGAATTGAGGACTTAGGGGATATTAAGTCATTGATGTCCATTCTTGATTGATATATTAGGGTAGTTGATTAATTTGGTTTCCATTGACGCTAGTTTTTTACTAAGTTAATTAGTGAGTTGACTAGGACTTATGGATTGAGATCAATTATGCCTATTTGACTTATCCTCGATGTTAGGGTTGACTAAGTAGGATTAACTCTTCATAATCATCATATTTTTGTGGCCAATGGCTAGTATAGGTGACATTGACTCTCAATCCTTGCCAAGAGGTTTCTAGCATTTGAATTTCCTTTTCTCTTGATTAATTGCCTTGTGTTTAATTGCTTTTGATATTTAGCTATTGTTTGCTTCTTTAATTTCTTGCTATTTACATTTTTTGCCTCTTGCAATCAAAACCCCAATCCCTCATAGCCAATAATTGAGCACTTCATTACAATTCCTAGGGAGAACGACCTGAGAATTAAAACTCTCGGTTATTTTGTGTTGATTGTGACATATTATTTTAAACTTTGATGTTGGGATTCCATTGTCGGTTTAGACTATGCTATCAACGAAGAAGTTCTCTTTTCTAGAGTGAAATTCTAAACTAGCATAATCCTCTCTATCAAGTGCCTTGGGGGAGGGAGAGAACATTCCTTGATGATGATTGGTTGATTAGGGAGGTTAGTGAAAAATATCTCAAGTATATAATTACTATTACTAAATGTATTAAAACACAAGTAACAACACATTTAGATGTTAATATTTGAGCTACTAGTATAGATGATACTAGTAACATATTCAATATGAGAATAGAAGGAATATGATGAGGTATTAGCATTGCTAAAATAATCAGAAAGTGTTGGTGTTAAACTGCACCAGTAGACTGTGAGCCCGGTTATTATATTATTAAACTTACCTTCTATTTTAATTGAACTAGATTAAATAATATTATAATATTAATCAAGCAGCTCAAATATTAATATAATAATAATAATATTATATTATTATTTTTCTTTTCTCACGAATCGAGTTTGTCTTGTCAAACTGAAACTAACTGCCGAAACCAAAATCTGAAATTCCTAACCAACGCAGCTGAAAAACTAGGTTCTTCGCGACTATGTCGTCGAACTTAACTCAGTAGAGGTGCTTGCTAAGTGATGACATAATAACGATGCAGAGTGAGGTGCTTGATGATGCAATAGAGGTGCTCGAAGGAGCTTCCTTTACTGAACTTTCAAAAAACTCTGTTTTGGCAAAAGCTAGATTGTTACATTCTGCCCTCCTTAAAGAAAATTTTGTCCCCAAAATTTCTGTTCCATGCAAGAAGTTGGAAAAATCCATCTTCAAGCAATCCATTTTCTTCAAGCCATTTAACGAAGAGAACATCCATTTCATACAACAACCATACCTTACATAGCAATAGCCCTTGGAGATCATAACAGCTATGGAAGTAGCTGTTTCACATACAGATTTGTTATTCAGAACTCGATTAAACTATGCTTATTCGCAGTCATTGAGGTCTTATCCACACCAAATAATTAACATTAAAATGATTAGTCTTTATATATCAAGTTAAGTAAGAACATTCCCAAAATGAGCGCTCATAGACATTCCTGCCAAATGTATCTCAAAAATACCCTAAAAGCATGAGACACACAACAAAGTATGCAATGAAGCATAGTCAGCCTGCTCCCTAGGTTGTACTAGGAATGAACTGCTCTGATACTAAATTGTAATAACCCAATTTTTAGTATGTCTAGATCATACCAAAAACAGAGTGCTATCAACTTGTCTTCCTAATTATTATCTATTATTATTTACTATATGAGCCTGATTCGTTGTTAAAACCAAGTTATTTTACGAGTTACTTTTTTTCTTGAAAAAGTTTGGATTGATAATGAGATTATTCATAATCAATTCACAAATAACAATAGGTAAAATAGTTATAAACAACCATACTTATATACATCTCAAGCAGTTAACAACATTCAGTTATCCAGCCTTTATTAGAGTATAGATCTCAGTTAAAACACCCCTAAAAATAGTTATATAATAACTATATACATATATATACATACAATATCTCATGCCCTGACCTGTTCAAAAAGTCTCTAAGCTGGCACCCAAGCTAACCTAGACTCTATACTCATTTAATCCATGTAAACTACAAAAGTGAGGGCAAAGTACGTTCTAGGTCTTCAGAACTCGGGTCAGGTTTGAACATCATCAAAAGGTAAAATGTCGTCTACCTCTTCTCTGTACAATAATACTTCATCATAGAACAAGTCATTGGCACTCCATCAAGTAGCTACATATCAGGAACCTCGTACAGAGAATCTAAGTAAAAGTTTGTAGATAGACGGAGTATAGATGTTGGTTGGTCTTATAGTATATATATAAACAGAGAATGAAGTTTGTCTTAGACTTAGAAGACTACCGAGAGCATAATTCTTTTGCAGAATGACTACCAGCAGATTATGGAAGAGTACTCGTGCCTCCATCTGAAGGGGGAGAAAAGGGGTAAGAATTGAGAAGTTCTTAGTAAAGTCAGACTAATTAGTCATGTTAATCACTTTCGTCGTGTTTATCAGTCAGTAATATATTTTATAGCAAACAAAAAAATAAGAAAAATAGATAAACAGAGAAAATAGAGAAAACAAAGAGATACAAAAAAATAGAGAAACACAAGAAGCAGAATACAATCATAGAAAATGCATAACAGAGAATGATGTATACACAAGGATGATGCTTATCTAGCCCTAGTATAGGTAATGAGCTCATTTGTCAGTTACATACCCATTCCTAAGGTTACCTGGAGTCCATTGACAGGGTAAGGCTTCCTTGTTGGCAATACCCACTACAAGAGTCCTTTGACTTGCATGGCGACCCACTGCAAGAGTCTATGACTTACAGGATGACACTAGTTAGCCTACGTCATCCAACACACTCATTGTAAGAGTCTTTGACTTACAGGAGTATACGTACACACTCACTATAAGAGTCCTTTGACTTACAATAGCATACACTAGTTGTGTGTATTCTTGATACCTCTGTAAGAGTACTTTGACTTACAGAATAACATTATAGCTAAGTATCCCAGGAAAGTGTTATCGGTGGTCGCACAACCATCTATCTAACTGCCTCCTTGCAGCAGATCATCACATAATCATTCTTATTATCATAATTAGTTTCACATTCTTGATCGTTACTTCTTTATTCTCTTTATTTCTTTGTTTCTTTGCAAACTATTTTAGTTTCAGTATGAATAATCAACATGTTCCAAGTATAGGTTCATTAAGTATATGCTGAACCGGTTTAACCTTTCATACTTTGCGTAACCCTAAACGCAATGTTAAGTACTAACTATGTTGCCTCTAGTTCGCTTTCCTAATCGACATTTATCTATACTTTTAAAGTTTACATTCTTTTTCTTCGGTTCTGTCTCTTCTTTAACATTTTATCTTTCTTTCATCATTGCTTCATTAACATGTTCTTACCACTCCTTATATATTTTATGAAGGCAATTATGAGATTTTGAGCTTAAAGTTGTCTTCTTAAGACTTGTAAAAAATTGCCTTTTATTATTATTTTATTATTTTTAATAATACTTTATTCCAAACTTTCAAAAATTATATTTTGATCCCCAACTTTTTAGTAATTATATTTAATCCCTTTAACTTTTGATATTTATACTTTAACCCCCTAAATTTTTTATATTTATACTTTTTCACTCCAAAACTTTTTAATATTTATGCTTTGACCCCAGAATAATCACACTCTTAGGGTTTCGTGTTCTTGGTGACATTCAAAGTGTTCTTCATATTCTTCACAAATTCATGAAATTCTTTCTTGATTTCTAACTAGTTTTTCAATCTTTTCGGTAACCGACTATTACCATAATTCAAATTAAATTTTTTGTCACCAAAGTCCCATGATTTCAACTCAATTCCACCATTAATTTGAGGCTAGAATTGGGCTGGAATTTCTATTTTCCAGCAGCCATAAAAAGCGAACTTACAAGCTTGATTTTCTTCAAGTTTTTTCATCAAATTTTCAACAAGAATCAATCATGTAAATATTCAACTTCAAGCAAAATCAAACCATTTAGCAATCACACATCTCAAACAAAATTAATCAAGATTAATTTCACCAAACTTCCTCCAACATTGACAACATTAACCAGCACCCTTTCTTCACTTTGATCTGAGTTGGTTAATTGTCTTTCTTGTTGCAAAAGCAAAGAGTAGATGGAATTCACACTGGGGAGTGGCACAATCAACATAATCTATGATTTCACTGTTGCGTACTGCTCATTTAACCCTCTCAAAATTCTAACAACATATTCTTGGTCTCTACATTCTCTTATGATCTTCCGTCCACATGAGCACTGTAAAACCCGCAAAATTAGTGAATAATTAACTAATAAATTAATTCTTAATTAAATAAATTAGAAAATATAATTTTATAGTTTAGTGAGGTATAAATAATTAAAATAAGAATTTTGCCACTAATTTTAAAGAATTTAGCCCGAAATTAGGTCGAATGGGCCGAACTAGGCCCGTATTGGGTCCAAGGCCCGATCCAATAACCCTTTAATGAAGGCAACAACCTTCCCCTCCTCAAATTAAACACAAAACACACCGAAGGGAAGGGGAGCTCAAAAACCCTTGCCCCAAATTCAATCAAGTTTCATTTGATCATAACTTTCAATTCGGAGCTCTGATCGCCGCACCATTTGTAGCCACACAACTGCAGTGTCGAGCTCTACAAAGCCCAGTCATTGAATAGCTATGGAATCTACTTTTTAGTTTTAGTTTCTTTCTCCCTAAATTTCAAAATTTGATGAACAATAATGTTGAAAATTGTTTAATTTCGTTGTTTAAGTTCGAATTAGCTTGTGGGTTTTGTTGGGTTTAGCTCACTTGAGTTGTGAGCATGGTAAGCTCCCTCAATCTCTTTATGTAATGTTGAGTTATTGAACTCTATGTTAATTATAGTGGTAATGATGATGTTAGATTAAAAATTAGTTGTGGGTTGGAGTCAATTTGAGGAAATGGAAGTTTGAGATTAATTTTGGAAGTTAGGATTGTTGGTGAGGGGCTGTGGTTGATAGCTTGTGGTGCGGGGAACGCTTGAGGTGTTATGGGTTTATCGGAGAATCAGCCAAGGTATGATTTCAATTTCTCATAACTAAAATTTAATGTCTTGTGAAAATATAGGCTAGATAACCATAAGGTAGGTTGAAGCATATATGTATGATTAGTGGTTAGTGACCTTAAAGTAAATGTTGAGTTATCTTGAACTTGGGTGATGAATGATGGTGTTGATGATTTGTGTTGCATGATTTTAGATTGTTAGGATTTGAAAATGTGAATGTTGAGAATCGATTTTAAGTGTGTTGAACAATGATAATTATGATGTTATGATAATGATAATGATGATGATGTATATTGGACTTGAATGGTTGGATATGATAATGGTGATGTATTTTGTAGTATATTATGTTGAATTGAATGTAGATTGGCTAAGTTGGTTGTCATTTGATATGAGGAAGTTGATGGTGTTGATGATGTGAGTTGTTAGTATGGATTATATTATTGTTGGGAATGAATTATTGTGTGGAAGTGACCATATTTGTAAAATTGGTGCAATTAGTGTATTGAGTAATGTTGAGACTTGGTTTGATGTGGTTTGCTAAGTTTTAAAAGGGATGGAATTGAAGTGTTGTGAAAATTGAGGTTTAGAAATATTGTGAAATTTTTGTGAAAAGTTAATTTTTGACCGAACTTTGATGAACCATAACTTGGCTTCCAAACTCTCAATCTTTTTCAAACTTGTCTCATATCAAAATTGGATCCGTGAAGTTTACACCGTTCGAAGAACGGATGAAAATATTTTAAAATGAAAAAGTTATGTGCGTTGGAAGTTCGATATGCAAAACTGAAATTCTGCATCACTTAGCATTTTTACCCACTCTGCAAAACTCGCATACGCAACCACCTGCGCGCGACGCGACCAACCCTTTCAATTTTGGTATCTCGCATACGCGAGCAAGGTGCATGCGTATGCGAGCAAGAAAAACATACCCACGCGTACGCGCCCCCTGAAATCAGCAAAGTGAGTTTTGTGTTTTAAAATGTAATTTTGAATCTCTAAACCTCTATTTTCACTCTTTTAGCCCCTAAACTTCAGTTGTATGTTAAGTAGTGAGTAGAAAGTAGGGAGGAGTAGTAACTTAGAGATGAAGAAAGTTTGAGAGGTGGTGAATTATGAATGAGAAGTGTATAAATGTGATATGTATATAATGAATCTGGCCTTAGTGAATGATTTTGAATGGTTATGAATGGATATGAATGAATTATTTATAATGAATTTGGAAATGAAATTGTTTTAAGCTTTGACTTGGCAAGGTTCGTGGGTGTTTACCGCTTGCCCAATGTCAAGATGTATGTGGAGTTCGTGGTGGTGTACCACTCACGTGTTTTCAAAAGAGAATGATATGTGGGGTTCATGGTGGTGTACCGCCTACATGTTTTTAAAATTGAATGTGGTGATTTACTGCCCACGTATGTGTGTTGTTTTCCAATTAAAAATCTTGCGAGGTTCGTGGTGGTGTATCGCTCGCAATGGTGGGGTTCATGGTGGTTGGTGCACGAAATTGTGATACACAAAGGCGCCAACAACTTGTACGCACAATTGTAATCTCAACTCTTTTTCACAACTTCGCACAACTAACCAGCAAGTGCAGTGGGTCGTCCAAGTAATAAACCTTACGTGAGTAAGGGTCGATCCCACGGAGATTGTCGGCTTGAAGCAAGCTATGGTCACCTTGTAAATCTTAGTCAGGCGGATTCAAATGGTTATGGAGTTTTCATAATTAAAAGATAAATAAATAAAAAGTAAAGATAGAGATACTTATGTAATTCATTGGTGAGAATTTCAGATAAGTGCATAGAGATGCTTTGTTGCTGTTGAATCTCTGCTTTCCTACTGCCTTCATCCAATCCTTTATACTCCTTTCCATGGCAAGCTGTATGTTGGGCATCACCGTTGTCAATGGCTACTTCCCATTCTCTCAGTGAAAATGGTCCATGTGCGCTATCACCACACGGCTAATCATCTGTTGGTTCTCGATCATGTTGGAATAGAATCCAGTGATCCTTTTGCGTCTGTCACTATGCCAAACACTCGCGAGTTTGAAGATCGTCACAGTCATCCCTTCCCAGATCCTACTCGGAATACCACAAAAAAGGTTTAGACTTTCTGGATCTCAGGAATGGGCGCCAATAATTCTATCTTATACCATGAAGACTCCGATCTTTCGGAATGGAGGCTAAGAGATACACGCTCGATCTAAGGTAGAACGGAAGTGGTTGTCAGGCATGCGTTCATAGGTTGAGAATAGTGATGAGTGTCACAGATCATCATCTTCATCATGTTGAAGCGCATAGAATATTTTAGAATAAGAATAAGCATGAATTGAATAGAAAACAGTAGTAATTGCATTAATACTCGAGGAACACCAGAGCTCCACACACTTAATCTATGGTGTGTAGAAACTCCACCGTTGAAAATACATAAGAACAAGGTCGAGGCATGGCCAAATGGCCAGCCTCTCCAAATGACATATGAATTCAAAAATAGGGAAAAAGACCCATAGTACAAAAGTCAAAAGTTCTATTTATAATGAAACTAGCTATTAGGGTTTATAGAAATAGGTAATTGATGCAGAAATCCACTTCCGGGCCCACTTGGGGTGTGCTTGGGCTGAGCATTGAGCTTTACACGTGTAGAGGTCTTCCTTGGAGTTAAACACCAGCTTTGGTGCCAGGTTGGGCTTTTAACTCCAAAACTCACGTCATCAAAACTCACGCAAAGTATTGACTATTATATATTTCTGGAAAGCCTTAGATGTCTACTTTCCAACGCAATTGAGAGCGCGCCATTAGAAGTTTTGTAGCTCCAGAAAATCCACTTAGAGTGCAGGGAGGTCAGAATCCAACAGCATCAGCAGTCCTTTGTCAGCCTCTGAATCAGATTTTTGCTCAGGTCCCTCAATTTCAGCCAGAAAATACCTTAAATCACAGAAAAACACACAAACTCATAGTAAAGTCCAGAAATGTGAATTTTGCTTAAAAAATACTAAAAATATACTAAAAACTAACTAAATCATACTAAAAACTATATAAAAACAATGCCAAAAAGCGTATAAATTATCCGCTCATTACAACACCAAACTTAACTTGTTACTTGTCCCCAAGCAACTGAAAACAAAATAGGATAAAAAGAAGAGAATATACATTGAATCCCACAGTATCAATGAAACTTAGTTCTAATTAGATGAGCGGGGCTTGTAGCTTTTTGCTTCTGAACAGTTTTGGCATCTCACTTTTTTCTTTGAAATTCAGAATGATTGGAATCTATAGGAACTTAGAATTTTGGATAGTGTTATTGATTCTCCTAGTTCAGTGCGTTGATTCTTGAACACAACTACTTTATGAGTCTTGGCCGTGGCCCTAAGCACTTTGTTTTCCAGTATTACCACTGGATACATAAATGCGACAGACACATAACTGGGTGAACCTTTTCAGATTGTGACTCAGCTTTGCTAAAGTCCTCAGTTAGAGGTGTCCAGAGTTCTTAAGCACACTCTTTTGCTTTGGATCACAACTTTAACCACTCAGTCTCAAGCTTTTCACTTGGACCTTCATGACACAAGCACATGGTTAGGGAAATGGAGGTTAAAATATTTGCCACACCAAACTTAAAATATTTGCTCGTCCACGAGCAAAAGAAGAAAGAAAGATGTAGAAGAAGAAGAAAATGGAGGAGATGGAGGGTGTATAGGGTTCAACCAAGAGCGGAAGAAGGTGTTTGTGATGTGTGAAAATGAAGGGGTGAATATGGGTATTTATAGGGAGAGTGGCCGAATGGTTTGGGTCGGTTTGGGAAGGAAATGGTTTTGAATTTTGAAGGTGGGTGGGGTTTTTGGGGAAGAGTTAAGGAAGTGATTGGTGAAAGGTATTTGGAAAAGAGATATAGAGGTGATTGGTGAAGGGTATTTGGGGAAGAGTGTTGTAGAAAGGTGTGAACAGGAGAGAGAGTGAGTTGAGGTTGGTGGGGATCCTGTGGGATCCACATATCCTGAAGGGTCAAGGAATTCTTCATACCTGCTCCAATTGGGCGTTCAAAATGCCTTAGAGTGCAATTCTAGCATTTAAACGCCAGTTTCCTAGCTTGTTCTGGCGTTTAAACGCCAGCTTTCCTTCTTGTTCTGGCGTCTAAATGCCAGTTTGTTGCCATATTTTGGCGTTTAAACGCCAGTCTGGTGCCCTGTTCCGGCGTTTAAACGCCTAGAAAGGTGCCAGATTGGGTGTGTAAACGCCCATTTTGCTACCCTTCTGGGGTTTGAACGCCAGTAAGTCCTTCCCCCAGGGTGTGCTGTTTTCAATGCTGTTTTTGATTTTTTTTCTTTATTTTTGTAATTGTCTTTGTGACTTCACATGATCATCAACCTGAGAGAAACAAAATAATATAGATAAAATTAAAATAAAATTGGGTTGCCTCCCAATAAACGCTTCTTTAATGTCAATAGCTTGACAGTGAGCTCTCATGGAGCCTCACAGATGATCAGAGTATGGTTGAGATCTCTCAACACCAAACATAAAGTTTGGTTGTGGCCTCCCAACACCAAACTTAGAGTTTGAATGTGGGGGCTCTGTTTGACTCTATATTGGGAGAAGCTTTTCATGCTTACTCTCCATGGTTACAAATGGAGAACCTTGAGTCTTTACTATAAGTCATTCTTCATTCACATGAAGGATCAACTCTCCTCTGTCAACATCAATCACAGCTCTTGTTGTGGCTAGGAAGGGTCTTCCAAGGATGATGGATTCATCCTCATCCCTCTTAGTGTCTAGGATTATGAAATCAGCAGGGAAGTAAAGGCCTTCAACCTTCACTAGCACGTCCTCTACTAGTCCATAAGCATTTTTCATAGATTTATCTGCCATCTCTAATGAGAATTCGGCAGCTTGTACCTCATAGATTCCCAGTCTCTCCATTACAGAGAGGGGCGTCATGTTTATCCCTGACCCCAGGTCATACAGAGCTTTTTCAAATGTCATGGTGCCTATGGTACAGGGTATTAAGAATTTACCAGGATCCTGTTTCTTTTGAGGTAAATTTTGCTGAACCAATGTATTAAGTTCATTGTTGAGCAAGGGAGGATCTTCCTCCCAAGTCTCATTACCAAACAGCTTGGCATTCAGCTTCATAATTGCTCCTAAATATTGGGCAACTTTTCCTTCAACAATGTCTTCATCCTCTTCAGAAGATGAATAGTCATCAGAGCTCATGAATGGTAAAAGGAGGTCCACGGGAATCTCTATGGTCTCTGTATGAGCCTCAGATTCCTTTGGTTCCTCATTAGGGGATTCCGTACTGACCATTGAATGTTCCCAGAGGTTTTCCTCATTCGGATTCACGTCCTCCTCCTCCTCTAAGGTTTCGGCCATGTTGATTATATCAATGGTCTTGCACTCTCCTTTGGGATTCTCTTCTGTATTGCTTGGGAGAGTGCTAGGAGGAGGTTCAGTAACCCTTTTACTCAGCTGGCCCACTTGTGCCTCTGAATTTCTAATAAAGGATCTTGTTTTAGTCATGAAACTAAGAGTGGCCTTAGATAGATCAGAAACTATGTTTGCTAAGCTAGAAGGATTCTGCTCAGAATGCTCTGTCTGTTGCTGAGATAATGATGGGAAAGGTTTGCTATTACTAAACCTATTTCTTCCACCATTGTTATTATTGAAGCCATGCTTCTGTTGATCTTTCCATGAAAAAGTTGGATGATTTTTCCATGAAGGATTATAGGTGTTGCCAAAGGCCTCACCCATGTAATTCACCTCGGCCATTGCAGGGTTTTCAGGATCATAAGCTTCTTCTTCAGAATATGCATCTTTGATACTGTTGGATGCATTTTTCAATCCGTTCAGACTCTGAGAGATCATATTAACTTGTTGGGTCAATATTTTGTTCTGAGCCAATATGGCATTCAGAGCATCAATTTCAAGAACTCCTCTCTTTTGGGGCGTTCCATTACTCACAGGATTCCTCTCAGAGGTATACATGAACTGGTTATTTGCAACCATTTCAATAAGTTACTGAGCCTCTGCAGGCATTTTCTTTAGGTGAATGGATCCACCTGCAGAGTGGTCCAGTGACATCTTGAAAAATTCAGACAGACCATCATAGAATATATCTAATGTTGTCCATTCTGAAAGCATGTCAAAAGGACACTTTTTGGTCAGTTGCTTGTATCTTTCCCAAATTTCATAGAGGGACTCACCATCTTTTTGTCTGAAGGTCTGAACATCCACTCTAAGCTTGCTCATCCTTTGAGGAGGAAAGAACTTGGCTAAGAAAGTCGTGACTAGCTTATCCCAAGAGTCCAGGCTATCTCTAGGTTGTGAGTCCAACCATGTTCTAGCTCTGTCTCTTACAGCAAAAGGGAAAAGCATAAGCTTGTAGACTTCAAGATCAACTCCATTGGTTTTAATAGTATCACAGATCTTCAAGAACTCAGTTAAGAACTGATAAGGGTCTTCTAATGGAAGTCCATGAAACTTGCAGTTCTGTTGTAGTAGAGAAACTAATTGAGGCTTTAGCTCAAAATTGTTTGCTCATATGGCAGGGATTGAGATGCTTCTTCCATAGAAGTTGGAATTTGGTGTAGTAAAATCACCAATCTTCTTCCTTGCATCGTTGTTTGGTTCGGCCATAATTGTTTCTTTTGCTGCTTCATTTTCGAAAATTTCAGTGAGGTCCTCTTAAGAGTTTTGTGCTTTAGTTGCTCTTAGCTTCCTCTTCAGAGTCCTTTCAGGTTCAGGATCAGCTTCAACAAGTATGCCTTTATCTTTGTTCCTGCTCATATGAAAGAGAAAAAGACAAAGAAAATATGGAATTCTCTATGTCACAGTATAGAGATTCCTTGAGCTGTCAGAGGAAAACAAGAATGGAAGGATGAAGTAGGTAAGAAAGAATTCGAACACTCAAAGAGAGATAGAGTTCGAATTGACAATGGAGGAGGAATCTTAGTGTTTAAATAGAAAAAGATGAGAGAGGGGAAGAAATTTTCGAAAATTTTAATTAAAGTTCAAAATAGTTAGTTACCTAAAAAAGAATTTAAAAAAACTAATGTTTTTCGAAAATTAAAAGTGAAAAAGTGGTTAGGTGGTTTTGAAAAAGATAAGAAATAAATTTAAAAAGGATAAGAAGTTAAAAAGATTTTGAAATCATGGATTTTTAAAAAAATATGATTTGAAAAAGATATGATTTAAAAGATATGATTGAAAAGATAAAAATTAAAAAGATTTGACTTTTAAAAAGATATGATTCCAAATTTCAAATATTGAATCTCTCTTAACAAGAAAGTAACAAACTTGAAAATTTTGAATCAAGATTTTTGAAAATATGAGGAAAAGATTTGATTTTTGAAAAAGATATGTTTGAAAAGATATGATTGAAATTTATTTTGAAAAAAATTTGAAAAGGAAATTAAAAAGATTTGATTTTTTTTTGAAAAAGATATGTTTGAAAAGATATGATTTTGAAAAAGATATGATTGAAAATAATTGATTTTGAAAAATTATGAAGATTTGAAAAAGATTTGATTTGAAAACAAAATTCCTCTCCTTGTGTCATCCTAGCGTTAAACGCCCAGGAGCTGCATGTTTTGGGCATTTAACGCCCAATTGCTGCATGGTTTGGGCGTTTAAACGCCCAGCCAGGTACCCTACCTGGCGTTTAAACGCCAGTTTTCCTTCTTTACTGGGCGTTTTAAACGCGCAACTTTTTCTCTATAATTCCTATGCTTTATGTTTTTGGATCTTCATTTTGCTAAATCCTTTATTCAAGAAGATATGTTTTCAATTTTGAAAAACAACAAAATGAGTCAAAACATATAATTCTTGGATCAAAACACAAGATATATGCAAGAACATTATAAACGTCAAGATGAACACCAAGAACAATCTTGAAGATCAAGATGAACATCAAGAACTCAGTTTTCTTAATGAAAGAAAACATGGAGGACACCAAACTTAGAAATTTCTCATGTATGGGCTATATGAATGCAAGAATGCATATGTAGACCATCATGCAGTGCAAATCAATAAATCATGAAGATCAAACAAGGCAATTCATCAAGGACGACTTGATGATCATCAAGAACACAATGCATGTGTTTCAAAATTGCAAGACAATTAAAATCATGCAATTGACACCAAACTTAAAATTTGGCCCTAGATTCAAACAAGAACCATGAAATATTTTTGAGTTTTTTATAATTTTATGAATTTTTTTGTTTTTCGAAAATTATTTTGAAAATAACGAAAAAGAAGAAAAATTTTGAAAGATTTTTGAAAACTTTTTTGAAAACAAAATAAAAAGAAAATTACCTAATCTAAGCAACAAGATGAAACGTCAGTTGTCCAAACTCGAACAATCCCCGGCAATGGCACCAAAAACTTGCGGCACGAAATTGTGATACATAATGGCGCCAACAACTTGTACGCACAATTGTAATCTCAAGTCTTTTTCACAACTTCGCACAACTAACCAGCAAGTGCACTGGGTTGTCCAAGTAATAAACCTTACGTGAGTAAGGGTCGATCCCACGGAGATTGTCGGCTTGAAGCAAGCTATGGTCACCTTGTAAATCTAAGTCAGGCGGATTCAAATAGTTATGGAGTTTTCATAATTAAAAGATAAATAAACATAAACTAAAGATAGAGATACTTATGTAATTCATTGGTGAGATATTCAGAGAAGTGCATAGAGATGCTTTGCTCCTGTTGAATCTCTGCTTTCCTACTGCCTTCATCCAATCCTTCATACTCCTTTCCATGGCAAACTGTATGTTGGGCATCACCATTGTCAATGGCTACTTCCCATCCTCTCAGTGAAAATGGTCCATGTGCACTGTCACTGCATGGCTAATCATCTGTCGATTCTCGATCATGTTGGAATAGAATCCAGTGATCCGTTTGCGTCTGTCACTACGCCCAACACTCGCGAGTTTGAAGCTCGTCACAGTCATCCCTTCCTAGATCCTACTCGGAATACCACAGACAATGTTTAGACTTTCTGGATCTCAGGAATGGCCGCCAATAATTCTAGCTTATACCACGAAGACTCCGATCTTTCAGAATGGCGGCTAAGAGATACACGCTCGATCTAAGGTAGAACGGAAGTGGTTGTCAGGCACGCGTTCATAGGTTGAGAATAATGATGAGTGTCACGGATTATCACATTCATAATGTTGACGTGCAGCGAATATCTTAGAATAAGAATAAGCGTGAATTGAATTGAAAACAATAGTGATGAGCGGATAATTTGTACGCTTTTTGGCATTGTTTTTAGTATGTTTTTAGTATGATCTAGTTAGTTTTTAGTATATTTTTATTAGTTTTTAGTTAAAATTCATTTTTCTAGACTTTACTATGAGTTTGTGTGTTTTTCTGTGATTTCAGGTATTTTCTGGCTGAAATTGAGGGACCTGAGCAAAAATCTGATTCAGAGACTAAAAAGGACTGCAGATGCTGTTGGATTCTGACCTCCCTGCACTCGAAGTAAACTTTCTGGAGATACAGAAGCCCAATTGGCGCGCTCTCAACGGCGTTGGAAAGTAGACATCCTGGGCTTTCCAGCAATATATGATAGTCTATACTTTGCTCAAGATTTGATAGCCCAAACCGGCGTTCAAAGTCACCATCAGAATTCCCAGCGTTAAACGCCGGAACTGGCACAAGGATGGGAGTTAAACGCCCAAACTGGCATAAAAGCTGGCGTTTAACTCCAAGAAGAGTCTCTACACGAAAATGATTCAATGCTCAGCCCAAGCACACACCAAGTGGGCCCGGAAGTGGATTTTTATGTCATTTACTCATCTCTGTAAACCCTAGGCTACTAGTTCTCTATAAGTAGGACCTTTTACTATTGTATTTTCATCTTGGTTCTTCTGGTTCCCTCTCTGGGGCCGAAACCAATGATCACTTTTGTTCTTATGTATTTTCAACGGTGGAGTTTCTACACACCATAGATTAAGGTGTGGAGCTCTGCTGTACCTCGAGTATTAATGCAATTACTATTGTTCTTCTATTCAATTCTGCTTGTTCTTGTTCTAAGATATCACTTGTTCTTCAACTTGATGAATGTGATGATCCGTGACACTCATCATCATTCTCACCTATGAACGTGTGCCTGACAACCACCTCCGTTCTACCTTAGATTGAGTGGATATCTCTTGGATCCCTTAATCGGAATCTTCGTGGTATAAGCTAGAATTGATGGCGGCATTCAAGAGAATCCGGAAGGTCTAAACCTTGTCTGTGGTATTCTGAGTAGGATTCAATGATTGAATAACTGTGACGAGCTTCAAACTCCTGAAGGCTGGGCGTTAGTGACAGACGCAAAAGAATCACTGGATTCTATTCCAACCTGATTGAGAACCGACAGATGAATAGCCGTGCCGTGACAAGGTGCGTTGAACATTTTCACTGAGAGGATAGGAGGTAGCCATTGACAACGGTGAAACCCTTGCATATAGCTTGCCATGGAAAGGAGTAAGAAGGATTGGATGAAGACAGTAGGAAAGCAGAGAGACGGAAGGAACGCAGCATCTCCATACGCTTATCTGAAATTCCCACTAATGAATTGCATAAGTATCTCTATCTTTATCTTTATGTTTTATTCATCATTCATAACCATTTGAGTTTGCCTGACTAAGATTTACAAGGTGACCATAGCTTGCTTCATACCAACAATCTCTGTGGGATCGACCCTTACTCGTGTAAGGTTTATTACTTGGACGACCCAGTACACTTGCTGGTTAGTTGTGCGAAGTTGTGTTTATGCCATGGTATTGAACACCAAGATTTTGGATTCATCACCGGGGATTATTTGAGTTGTGAAAAGTATTGATCACAATTTCGTGCACCAAGTTTTTGGCGCCGTTGCCGGGGATTGTTCGAGTTTGGACAACTGACGGCTCATCTTGTTGCTTAGATTCGGATTGTTTTATTTTTGTTGGTTTAGAGTCTTTTATTTGAGTTTAGTTTCATATTTTAAGTTTGGTGTCAATTGCATGCTTTTGTTTTTCTTTTAATTTTCGAATTTGAATGTCCTTAGTCCCTTTTTGATCCTTAAAAATTCTAAGTTTGGTGTCCTATTTGTGTTTTTCCTTTAAAAATTTCGAAAATTAGTGTTTGATTTTCTAAAAATTTTAAGTTTGGTGTCATTTTGTTGTTTTTCTCTTTCCTCATTTCAAAAAAAAAATTCAAATCTTTTTCAAAATAATTTTCAATCATATCTTTTTAATTGCCAATTCCAAAATCTTTTTAATTAGTTGATTGATTTAGTTCTCAATTTGCTTTGATTTTATTTTTCTTTTAGTTTTCGACATTTTATTTTATTTTCCTTTAGTTTTATTTTATTATTTTTGGTCATTTTAAAAAAAAATAATCTACTTGCAATCCATATCATTTTCCTTTCTCCATCATGGACCTAAGTGGAATTGAACAGTCCAGAAGGACTCTGGGGTCATATGCTAACCCCATTACAGCTGCATATGGGAGTAGCATCTGTATACCTCCCATCAAAGCAAGCAGCTTTGAGCTAAATCCTCAACTCATTATCATGGTGCAGCAAAATTGCCAGTATTCCGGTCTTCCACAGGAAGAACCTACTGAGTTTCTGGCACAGTTCTTACAAATTGCTGACACAGTACGTGATAAAGAGGTGGATCAGGATGTCTATAGACTATTACTGTTTCCATTTGCTGTAAAAGATCAAGCTAAGAGGTGGTTGAATAACCAACCTACAACAAGCATAAAGACATGGAAACAGTTATCAGACAAATTCCTGAATCAATTTTACCCTCCAAAAAGGATGACACAGCTAAGGCTGGACATCCAAGGCTTTAAGCAAGAGGATAATGAATCCCTTTATAATGCCTGGGAGAGGTATAGAGGTATGCTAAGAAAATGCCCCTCTGAAATGTTTTCAGAGTGGGTACAGCTAGACATCTTCTACTATGGGCTTACAGAAAAAGCTCAGATGTCTTTAGACCACTCAGCTGGTGGATCTATACACATGAGGAAGACAATTGAAGAGGCTCAAGAGCTTATAGATACTGTTGCTAGAAATCAATATTTGTACGCTAGCACTGAGTTCTCTACAAAAGAGGAAGCTATGGCAGTAGTCACTGATCCTAATCCTCAAGAACAGATGATTGAGCTTAATCAGCAATTACACCTGATGACAAAACAGTTAGCAGAATTTAAAGAGATGCTCCAAGAAACTAAAATTGCTAACAGGAACATAGAATCTCAGTTGAATCAGGCAAAACAGCAGCTATCTAAACAGATAACAGAAGAATGCCAAGCAGTTCAACTGAGGAGTGGGAAGACATTAAATAACACTGCTCAAAGTGGTAAAAAGCCAAATAAGGAACAATTGACAGAGGATGACCAAACCACTGTCCAAAATCCCTCTGAGGACAGTAAGAGCCCAGAGAGGAATACTCTTGGCGTTCAAACGCCAGAAAAGGGGGGAAGCTGGCGTTAAACGCCTATTCCCTGCCCAGTTCTGGCGTTCAAACGCCAGAAAAAGGGGAAAAGTTGGCGTTAAACACCCATTTTCCACCCAACCCTGGTGTTCAAACACTAATGGGGAATCAGACACCTGAGAGTGCTGATAGTAACCCCTCTAAAAAGGCTTCTCCAACCACTTCTGTAAGGAATAAACCTGCAGCAACTAAGGTTGAAGAATATAAAGCCAAGATGCCTTATCCTCAGAAACTCCGCCAAGCGGAGCAGGATAAGCAATTTGCCCGCTTTGCAGACTACTTAAGGACTCTTGAAATAAAGATTCCGTTTGCAGAGGCACTTGAGCAAATACCTTCTTATGCTAAGTTCATGAAAGAGATCTTAAGTCATAAGAAGGATTGGAGAGAAACTGAAAAAGTATTTCTTACTGAAGAATGCAGTGCAGTCATTCTGAAAAGCTTACCAGAAAAGCTTCAAGATCCAGGAAGCTTTATGATACCATGCACATTAGAAGGTGCTTGCACCAAGACAGCCCTATGTGATCTTGGAGCAAGCATCAATCTAATACCTGCATCCACTATCAGAAAGCTTGGGTTGACTGAAGAAGTCAAACCAACCCGGATATGCCTCCAACTTGCTGATGGCTCCATCAAACATCCATCAGGCATAATAGAGGACATGATTGTCAAGGTTGGGCCATTCGCCTTTCCAACTGACTTTGTGGTGCTGGAAATGGAGGAGCACAAGAGTGCAACTCTCATTCTAGGAAGACCTTTCCTAGCAACTGGACGAACTCTCATTGATGTACAAAAAGGAGAAGTAACCCTGAGAGTCAATGAGGATGAGTTCAAGTTGAATGCTGTAAAAGCTATGCAGCATCCAGACACACCAAATGACTGCATGGGCGCTGACATTATTGACTCTTTGGTGAAAGAGATCAATATGACTGAAAGTCTAGAATCAGAGTTTGAGGACATCTTCAAGGATTCTCAGCCTGATCAGGAAGAACCAGAGGAAACAAAAGAATTTTTGAAAATTCCTCAGGAGGAGGATAAGCCTCCCAAACCTGAACTCAAACCATTACCACCATCTCTGAAGTATGCATTTCTGGGAGAGGGTGACACTTTTCCAGTGATTATAAGCTCTGCTTTAAATCCACAGGAAGAGGAAGCACTGATTCAGGTGCTGAGGACACACAAGACAGCTCTTGGGTGGTCCATAAGTGATCTTAAGGGCATTAGCCCAGCTAGATGCATGCACAAGATCCTGTTGGAGGATAATGCCAAACCAGTAGTCCAACCACAAAGGAGGCTAAATCCAGCCATGAAGGAGGTGGTGCAGAAAGAGGTCACTAAATTACTAGAGGCTGGGATTATTTATCCTATTTCTGATAGCCCCTGGGTGAGCCCTGTCCAAGTTGTCCCCAAAAAGGGAGGCATGCCAGTGGTTCATAATGAAAAAAATGAACTGGTTCCTACAAGAACAGTCACAGGTTGGCGTATGTGTATTGACTATAGAAGGCTCAATACAGCCACCAGAAAGGATCATTTTCCTTTACCATTCATAGACCAAATGCTAGAAAGACTAGCTGGTCATGATTATTACTGCTTTTTGGATGGCTATTCAGGTTACAACCAAATTGCAGTAGATCCTCAAGACCAAGAGAAAACAGCATTTAGTTGCCCTTCTGGCGTGTTTGCCTACAGGAGGATGCCTTTTGGTCTGTGTAATGCTCCTGCAACCTTTCAGAGATGCATGCTATCCATCTTCTCTGATATGGTGGAGAAATTCCTGGAAGTCTTCATGGATGACTTCTCAGTATATGGAGACTCATTCAGCTCCTGTCTTGACCACCTAGCACTTGTCCTGAAAAGGTGCAAGAGACTAACCTGGTTTTAAACTGGGAGAAATGTCACTTTATGGTGACTGAAGGGATTGTCCTTGGACACAAAATTTCAAGCAGGGGAATAGAGGTGGATAAGGCAAAGGTAGAGGTAATTGAAAAATTACCACCACCTGCCAATGTTAAGGCAATCAGAAGCTTTCTGGGGCATGCAGGATTCTACAGAAGGTTTATAAAGGATTTTTCGAAAATTGCTAAACCTCTGAGTAACCTGTTAGCTGCTGACACACCATTTGTGTTTGACACACAGTGTCTGCAGGCATTTGAGACCCTGAAAGCTAAGCTGGTCACAGCACCAGTCATCTCTGCACCAGATTGGACATTGCCATTTGAATTAATGTGTGATGCCAGTGACCATGCCATTGGTGCAGTGTTGGGACAGAGGCATAACAAGCTTCTGCACATCATTTATTATGCCAGCCGTGTTCTAAATGATGCACAGAAGAATTACACAACCACTGAAAAAGAGTTACTTGCAGTGGTCTATGCCATTGACAAGTTTAGATCCTATCTAGTGGGATCCAAGGTGATTGTGTACACTGACCATGCTGCTCTTAAGTACTTACTCACAAAGCAGGATTCAAAACCCAGGCTTATAAGATGGGTATTGCTTCTGCAAGAGTTTGATATAGAAATAAGAGACAGAAAAGGGACAGAGAACCATGTAGCTGATCATCTGTCCCGAATAGAACCAGTAGCTGGGGCGTCCCTCCCTTCTATTGAGATCTCTGAGACTTTCCCAGATGAGCAACTCTTTGCCATTCAGGAAGCTCCATGGTTTGCAGATATTGCAAATTATAAAGCTGTGAGGTTCATACCACAGGAGTACAGCAGAGTGCAAAGAAAGAAATTAATTTCAGATGCCAAGTACTACCTATGGGATGAGCCATATCTCTTTAAGAGATGTGCAGACAGAATGATCCGCAGATGTGTACCCAGAGAAGAAGCACAAAGGATCCTGTGGCATTGCCATGGATCACAGTATGGGGGACATTTTGGAAGTGAGCAAACAGCCACTAAGGTCCTCCAATGTGGCTTCTACTGGCCTACTCTCTATAGAGATGCCCGAGAGTTTGTGCGTAACTTTGACAGCTGCCAAAGAGCTGGTAACTTGCCTCACGGATACGCCATGCCTCAACAAGGGATCGTAGAGATTGAGTTGTTTGATGTATGGGGGATTGACTTCATGGGTCCATTCCCACCATCATACTCAAACACTTACATTCTGGTGGCAGTGGACTATGTATCTAAGTGGGTAGAAGCAATTGCTACACCCACTAATGATACTAAGACCGTGCTGAAATTCCTCCAGAAACACATCTTCAGAAGATTTGGTGTTCCCAGAGTCATAATCAGTGATGGGGGTACTCATTTCTGCAATAAACAGCTGTACTCTGCTATGGTCTGATATGGAATTAGCCACAAAGTGGCGACCCCGTATCATCCACAAACAAATGGGCAAGCTGAAGTCTCTAACAGAGAGTTAAAAAGAATCCTTGAACGGACTGTAATTGCCCGTAGAAAGGATTGGGCAAAGAGCTTGGATGATGCTCTGTGGGCATACAGAACAGCATTCAAGACTCCAATAGGAACCTCTCCATACCAACTTGTGTATGGCAAGGCCTGTCATCTGCCCGTGGAACTGGAACATAAAGCCTACTGGGCAACCAGATTCCTAAACCTGGATGCTAAGTTAGCTGGTGAAAAAAGATTGCTCCAGCTAAATGAGCTAGATGAATTTAGACTCTGTGCCTTTGAAAATGCTAAGATTTATAAGGAAAAGGCAAAGAAGTGGCATGACAAGAAGTTGTCATCCAGAGTTTTTGAGCTAGGACAAAAAGTTCTGCTCTTCAACTCTAGGCTCAGATTGTTCCCAGGAAAACTTAAATCCCGCTGGGGGGTCCATATGTGATTACAGGAGTATCACCATATGGATATGTTGAGCTTCAGGATACTGATTCTGACAAGAAGTTCATTGTTAATGGACAGAGGATCAAGCATTATCTTGAAAGCAACTTTGAGCAGGAATGCTCAAAACTGAGGCTGGAATAATCCTCAGTGAAGGTCCAGCTAAAGACAATAAAGAAGCGCTTGCTGGGAGGTAACCCAGTCATTAGCAGGTTATATGTTTTGTTTCTACAAGGGCAAGTATCAAAAATGAAGGAATTCACAGAGTTACAGAAGGATTCAGTGCAAAAAGCAGAGAAAAAGAGCTTACTGGCGAAAAAATGCCAGTAAGGGGTACTTTGGGTGTTAAACGCCAGAATGGGCACCATTCTGGGCGTTTAACGCCAGGCGTGCAGCATCCTGGGCGTTTAGCAAAACGCCCAGTGACAAAGGGAATTCTGGCGTTTAACGCCAGCCAGGGCACCTAGCTGGGCGTTAAACGCCCACAATGGCCAACAAATGGGCGTTAAACGCCAGAATGGATACCATTCTGGGCGTTTAACGCCAGAAAGGTGGGGGACTGAGATTTTGCTTTCCGATTAAATTTTTTTCAAACTTTCCTTTTTTGATCCATACTTTTCTACATAAACACATTTCAAACATCATTCACCTTCAAATTTTCAAAAATTAAAATCAATCTTCAAATCTCTCTCAAATCCATCCCAAATCTTCTTCAAAAACTCAAATTTCTCTCAAATTCTCTCCATATCTTCTCAAATCTCTTTCAAAATTTTCGAAATCTCTCCCCCCTCCCTTATAAATACATGTTCGGCCACCCTATTTCCCTACACCATTCGAATTTCTCTCCTCCCCTCTCTCCTATTTCCTTTCTTTTGCTTGAGGACAAGCAAACCTCTAAGTTTGGTGTGCTTTTCCGTGATCACTAAGCCAAGATTCATCAAGATCATGACTCCTAAGGGAAAACAAACCAATTTAAGAGGAAAGAAAGAGAATAATCCAAAGAATCTTTGGAATCAAGAGAAGTTCTTAACCAAAGAATATGAAGACCGTTATCACAAAATAATGGGTCTGAGGTCAGTGATCCCGGAAGTCAAATTCGATCTGAAAGAAGATGAATATCCGGGGATCCAAGAGCAAATTTGAAACAGAGGATGGGAAGTTCTAACCAATCCTGAGATAAAAGTTGGAAGAAATATGGTTCATGAATTCTACTCAAATCTGTGGCTGACAGGTAAGCAGAGAATGACTGGAACTGCTTTCCATACTTACAGAACCATGGTCAGAGGGAAAGTTATCTACTTCCATCTGGACAAAATAAGAGAGGTCTTCAAATTGCCTCAACTGCAAGATGATCCTGAATCCTTTAATAGGAGAACGGTGAGAGCAGATAAGGGGTTGGATCAAGTTCTAGAGGACATTTGCCTCCCTGGAACTAAGTGGATAACCAATTCAAAAGGTGTCCCAAACCAACTCAAGAGGGGAGACCTCAAACCAATTGCAAGAGGCTGGCTAGACTTTATTGGGCGTTCCATATTGCCCACTAGCAACCGTTCTGAGGTCACTATCAAGAGAGCAGTGATGATTCATTGCATTATGCTTGGAAAAGAAGTAGAGGTTCATCATCTGATTGCTTGTGAGATCTACACAATTGCAAATAAGAATTCCATTGAAGCTAAACTGCCTTACCCAAGCTTGATCTCCTTGCTCTATAAAGAGGCTGGGGTGAAGATGGGAGTAGATGAATTCATACCCATTGAACATCCAATCACCAAGAAGTCAATGGAAGGAACCTAGCGTGCTTGGAGAAGAAGACAGTAGGAAAGCAGAGATTCAGAAGATAGAGCATCTCCAAAACCTCAACCTATTCTCCATTACTGCAAAATAAGTACTTATTTCATGTTCTTTACTTTTCACAATCAAACCTGATAATTATTGATATCCTGACTAAGAGTTACAAGATAACCATAGCTTGCTTCAAGCCGACAATCTCCGTGGGATCGACCCTTACTCACATAAGGTATTACTTGGACGACCCAGTGCACTTGCTGGTTAGTTGTGCGGGATTGCAAAAGTGTGATTGCAATTTCGTGCACCAAGTTTTTGGCGCCGTTGCCGGGGATTGTTGAGTTTGGACAACTGACGGTTCATCTTGTTGCTTAGATTAGGTACTTTTCTTCAGAGTTCTTAAGAATGAATTCTAGTGTTTCAAGGTGATGTTCTTATCATCACCAAAGCTGATTGATTTTCATCAATTTAGCTCTTGAATGCAATGTCCTGCTGAAGCCTGGCTAGCCATGTCTAATTTCTTTAGACTAAAGCTTTAGACTAACATTGCATGATTCCTGGAATTCTCATTAAGAATTTTGATATCTTTATTTTCTTTTTCCACTCAATTTTCGAAAAACCACAAAAAAAATTACAAAATCATAAAATCCAAAAATTTCTTGTTTGAGTCTAGAGTCTCATTTTAAGTTTGGTGTCAATTGCATGTTTTTGTTCTTCTTGCACTCATGCATGTGTCTTCATTAATCTTCAAGTTGTTCTTGATGATTTCATTGCTCTGATCTTTGAATTCTATTGACTTGAGTGTTTATGTGTCTCATATGCATTCTCATTTTGTTAGTGTCAATAGTATACAAACTGCTAAGTTTGGTTTCTTGTATGCATTGTTATTTGATTTTAGTTACATGTTGATTATTACAAAATCCAAAAAATTTTAATTTGTGTCTTTTCAAGTCAATAATACAGAAAATTGAAGATTTAGAACATACTGCAGAGGAATTACATAGAAAAAGCTGGGCGTTCAAAACGCCCAGTGAAGAAGGGCAAATTGGCGTTTAAACGCCAGCCAGGGTGCCTGGCTGGGCGTTTAACGCCCAAAAGGGTAGTAGTTTGGGCGTTAAACGCCAAAATGTGCACCATTCTGGACGTTTAACGCCAGGATGGCACAAGAGGGAAGATTCTGTTTTTAATTCAAATTTTTTTTTCAGGTTTTCAAAATTTTTCAAAATCAAATCTTTTTCAAATCATATCTATTCGATCATATGTTTTCAAAATCAATTTCTTTTCATTTTCAAAGATACTTGCTATCAATTAATGATTTGATTCAACATTTCAAGTATGTTGCCTTTTCTGCTGAGAAAGGTTTAATGTTTGAATCATATCTTTTCTTGTTAGCCAAGTTATTAATTTTTAAAATCAAATCTTTTTAAAATGTTTTTCAACTCATATCTTCTCAATCACATCTTTTTTAAAACCAATCATATCTTCTTAACCACATCTTTTTCAAAATAGTTTTCAATCAAAATCTTTTTGATTTCTAATTTCAAAATCTTTTTCAAAAATCACTTTACTTCTTTCTCAATCTTGGTTTTCGAAAATCAATTAAAGTTTTTCAAAATGTTTTTCAAAATCTTTTACTTAATTTTCGAAAATTTCTTCCCCTCTTCTCACATCCTTCTATTTATGGACTAACACTATTCCTTAATGCATAATTCGAACTCCATCTTTCTTGATAAGTTCGAATTTTCTACCTTTTCCTTCTATTTTTCTTTTCCTCTGACACCTCAAAGAATCTCTATACTGTGAAATAGAGGATTCCATATTTCCTTGTTTTCTTCTCTTTCATATGAGCAGAAGCAAAGACAAAAGCATTCTTGTTGAGGCTGACCCTGAACCTGAAAGGACCTTGAAGCGAAAGCTAAGAGAAGCTAAGGCACAACTCTCTGTAGAGGACCTAACAGAAATCTTCAAAGAAGAAGAAGACATGGCAGCCGAAAACAACAACAATGCCAACAATGCAAGGAAGGTGCTGGGTGACTTTACTGCACCTACTCCCGACTTCTATGGGAGAAGCATCTCTATCCCTGCCATTGGAGCAAACAACTTTGAGCTTAAGCCTCAATTAGTTTCTCTAATGCAACAGAATTACAAGTTCCATGGACTTCCACTGGAAGATCCTCATCAGTTCTTAGCTGAGTTCTTGCAAATCTGTGACACTGTCAAGACTAATGGGGTTGACCCTGAGGTCTACAGGCTTATGCTCTTCCCTTTTGCTGTAAGAGACAGAGCTAGAACATGGTTGGACTCACAACCTAAAGAAAGCCTGAACTCTTGGGAAAAGCTAGTCAATGCCTTCTTGGCAAAGTTCTTTCCACCTCAAAAATTGAGTAAGCTTAGAGTGGAAGTCCAAACCTTCAGACAGAAGGAAGGAGAATCCCTCTATGAAGCTTGGGAAAGATACAAACAATTAATCAGAAAGTGTCCCTCTGATATGCTTTCTGAGTGGAGCATCATAGGTATTTTCTATGATGGTCTGTCTGAACTGTCCAAGATGTCTTTAGATAGCTCTGCTGGAGGATCTCTTCATCTGAAGAAGACGCCTACAGAAGCTCAAGAACTAATTGAAATGGTTGCAAATAACCAATTCATGTACACTTCTGAAAGGAATCCTGTGAACAATGGGACAAATCAGAAGAAAGGAGTTCTTGAGATTGACACTCTGATTGCCATATTGGCTCAGAACAAAATATTGACTCAGCAAGTCAATATGATTTCTCAAAGTCTGTCTGGAATGCAAAATGCACCAGGTAGTACTAAGGAGGCTTCATCTGAAGAAGAAGCTTATGATCCTGAGAACCCTTCAATGGAAGAGGTGAATTACATGGGAGAACCCTATGGAAACACCTATAATCCTTCATGGAGAAATCATCCAAATCTCTCATGGAAGGATCAACAGAGACCTCAACAAGGTTTCAACAATAATAATGGTGGAAGAAACAGGTTTAGCAATAGCAAGCCTTTTCCATCATCTTCTCAGCAACAGACAGAGAGTTCTAAGCAGAACACCTCTGACTTAGCAACCATGGTCTCTAATCTAATCAAAATCACTCAAAGTTTCATGACTGAAACAAGGTCCTTCATTAGAAATTTGGAGGCACAAGTGGGTCAGCTGAGCAAGAAAATTACTGAACTCCCTCCTAGTACTCTTCCAAGCAATACAGAAGAAAATCCAAAAGGAGAGTGCAAGGCCATCAACATGGTCAAATTTGGAGAGGAGGGAGAGGCAGTGAACGCCACTGAGGAAGACCTTCATGGACGTCCACTGACCTCCAATGAATTCCCCAATGAGGAACCATGGGAATCTGAGGCTCACACTGAGGCCATAGAGATCCCATTGGATTTACTTCTGCCATTCATGAGCTCTGATGAGTATTCTTTCTCTGAAGAGGATGAGTATGTCACTGAAGAGCAAGTTGCTAAATACCTTGGAGCAATCATGAAGCTAAATGACAAGTTATTTGGAAATGAGACTTGGGAGGATGAACCCCCTTTGCTCACCAAAGAACTGGATGACTTGTCTAGGCAGAAACTGCCTCAAAAGAGACAGGATCCTGGGAAGTTTTCAATACCTTGTACCATAGGCACCATGACCTTCAAGAAGGCCTTGTGTGACCTAGGGTCAAGTGTAAACCTCATGCCTCTCTCTGTAATGGAGAAGCTAGGGATCTTTGAGGTGCAAGCTGCAAAAATCTCACTAGAGATGGCAGACAACTCAAGAAAACAAGCTTATGGACTTGTAGAGGATGTTCTGGTAAAGGTTGAAGACCATTACATCCCTGCTGATTTCATAGTCCTAGAGACTGGGAAGTGCATGGATGAATCCATCATCCTTGGCAGACCCTTCCTAGCCACAGCAAAGGCTGTGATTGATGTTGATAAAGGAGAATTGATCATTCAAGTGAGTGAAGAATCCTTTGTGTTTAAGGCTCAAGGATATCCATCTGTCATCATGGAGAGGAAGCATGAAGAGCTTCCCTCAAAACAGAGCCAAACAGAGCCCCCACAGTCAAACTCTAAGTTTGGTGTTGGGAGGCCACAACCAAATTCTGAGTTTGGTGTTGAACCCCCACACTCAAACTCTAAGTTTGGTGTTGGGAGGTTCCAACATTGCTCTGAGCATCTCTGAGGCTCCATGAGAGCCCTCTGTCAAGCTACTGACATTAAAGAAGCGCTTGTTGGGAGGCAACCCAATGTTATGTTTTATCTATTTTCCTTTGTTATTTTATGTTTTCTGTAGGTTGATGATCATGAGAAGTCACAAAATCAATTGAAAAAGCAAAAACAGAATGAAAAATAGAAAGAAAAATAGCACACCCTGGAGGAAGATCCTGCTGGCGTTTAAACGCCAGTAAGGCTAGCAGATGGGCGTTTAACGTCCAGTCTGGCACCATTCTGGGCGTTTAACGCCCGAAATGGGCACCAGACTGGCGTTAAACGCCAGTAAAGGGCAAGAACTTGGCGTTAAACGCCAGAAATGGGCACCAGCACGGCGTTTAACGCCAGAATTGGCACAAAGGGCATTTTTGCTCGCCACTTGGTGCAGGGATGACTTTTCCTTGACACCTTAGGATCTGTGGACCCCACAGGATCTCCACCTACCCCACCACTCTCTCTCTTCTTCACCCATTCACCAATCACCTCAACACCTCTTCCCCAAAAACCCTTCACCTATCAAATCCCATCTTTCTCTTCACCACTCACATCCATCCTTCATAAAACCCCACCTACCTCACCATTCAAATTCAAAACACTTTCCCTCCCAAACCCACCCTCCCTTAACCGAACACTACCCCTCTCCCCACCCCTATATAAACCCATCTTCACTCCTTCATTTTCACACAACCTAAACACTACTTCTCCCCCTTTGGCCGAACCACAAAGCCATCTCCATCTCCTTCATTTCTTCTTCTTCTACTCTCTTCTTTCTTCTTTTGCTCGAGGACGAGCAAACCTTTTAAGTTTGGTGTGGTAAAAGCATTGCTTTTTATTTTTCCATAACCATTTATGGCATCCAAGGCCGGAGAAACCTCTAGAAAGAGGAAAGGGAAGGAAAAAGCTTCCACCTCCGAGTCATGGGAGATGGAAAGATTCATCTCAAGGGTGCATCAAGACCACTTCTATGAAGTTGTGGCCTTGAAGAAGGTGATCTCCGAGGTCCCTTTCAAACTCAAAATGAGTGAATATCCGGAGATCCAACATGAGATCCGAAGAAGAGGTTGGGAAGTTCTTACCAACCCCATTCAACAAGTCGGAATCTTAATGGTTCAAGAATTCTATGCCAATGCATGGATCACCAAGAACCATGATCAAAGTATGAACTCGGACCCAAAGAATTGGCTTACTATGGTTCGGGGAAAATACTTGGATTTTAGTCCAGAAAATGTGAGGTTGGCATTCAACTTGCCCATGATGCAAGGAGATGAACACCCTTACACTAGAAGGGTCAACTTTGATCAAAGGTTGGACCAAGTCCTCACAGTCATTTGTGAAGAGGGCGCCCAATAGAAGAGAGATTCAAGGGGGAAGTCGGTTCAACTGAGAAGGCACGATCTCAAGCCTGTGGCTAGGGGATGGTTGGAGTTTATCCAATGCTCAATCATTCCCACTAGCAACCGGTCCGAAGTTACTATAGACCGGGCTATCATGATTCATAGCATCATGATTGGAGAAGAAATAGAAGTTCATGAGGTTATATCCCAAGAACTTTATAAGGTGGCGGACAAGTCCTCTACCTTGGCAAGGTTAGCCTTTCCTCATCTCATTTGCCACCTCTGTTATTCAGTTGGAGTTGACATAGAGGGAGACATCCCCATTGATGAGGACAAGCCCATCACTAAGAAGAGGATGGAGCAAACAAGAGACCCCTCTCATCATCAGATCCCTGAGATGCCTCAAGGGATGCACTTTCCTCCACAAAACTATTGGGAGCAACTAAACACCTCCCTAGGAGAATTGAGTTCCAACATGGGACAACTAAGGGTGGAGCACCAAGAACATTCCATTCTCCTCCATGAAATTAGTGAAGATCAAAGAATCATGAGAGAGGAGCAACAAAGACAAGGAAGAGACATTGAGGAGCTCAAGCACTCCATAGGATCTTCAAGAGGAAGAACAAGCCGCCATCACTAAGGTGGACCCGTTCTTTAATTTCCTTGTTCTTTATTTTTCTGTTTTTCGAAAATTATGCTTATGTTTATCCACGTTTGTGTCTTGTGATCATTAGTGTCTTAGTGTCTATGCCTTAAAGTTATGAATGTCCTATGAATCCATCACCTTTCTTAAATGAAAAATGTTCTTAATTGAAAAAGAGAAGAATTGCATGAATTTTGAATTTTATAACAGTTTAATTATTTTGATGTGGTGGCAATACTTTTGTTTTCTGAATGTATGCTTAAACAGTGCATATGTATCTTGAATTTGTGGTTCATGGATGTTGGCTCTTGAAAGAATGATGACAAAGGAGACATGTTACTGAGGATTTGAAAAATCATAAAAATGATTCTTGAAGCAAGAAAAAGTAGTGAATACAAAAAAAAAGAGGAAAAAAAACGATAAAAAAAGGAAGAAAAAAAAGAAGAAAGAAATAAAGTTGTGATCCAAGGCAAAAAGAGTGTGCTTAAGAACCCTGGACACCTCTAATTGGGGACTCTAGCAAAGCTGAGTCACAATCTGAAAAGGTTCACCCAATTATGTGTCTGTGACATGTATGTATCCGGTGGTAATACTGGAAGACAGAGTGCTTTGGGCCACGGCCAAGACTCAATAAGTAGCTGTGTTCAAGAATCATCATACTTAACTAGGAGAATCAATGACACTATCTGGATTCTGAGTTCCTAAAGAAGCCAATCATTCTGAATTTCAAAGGATAGAGTGAGATGCCAAAACTATTCAGAGGCAAAAAGCTAAAAGCCCCGCTCATCTAATTAATACTGATCTTCATAGATATTTTTGGAATTCATTGTATATTCTCTTCTTTTTATCTTATTTGATTTTCAGTTGCTTGGGGACAAGCAATAATTTAAGTTTGCTGTTGTGATGAGCGGATAATTTGTACGCTTTTTGGCATTGTTTTTAGTATATTTTTAGTATGATCTAGTTAGTTTTTAGTATATTTTTATTAGTTTTTAGTTAAAATTCACTTTTCTGGACTTTACTATGAGTTTGTGTGTTTTTCTGTGATTTCAGGTATTTTCTGGCTGAAATTGAGGGACCTGAGCAAAAATCTGATTCAGAGACTAAAAAGGACTGCAGATGCTGTTGGATTCTGACCTCCCTGCACTCGAAGTAAATTTTTTGGAGATACAGAAGCCCAATTGGCGCGCTCTCAACGGCGTTGGAAAGTAGACATCCTGGGCTTTCCAGAAATATATGATAGTCTATACTTTTCCCAAGATTTGATGGCCCAAACCGGTGTTCAAAGTCACCATCAGAATTCCCAGCGTTAACCGCCGAAACTGGCACAAGGATGGGAGTTAAACGCCCAAACTGGCATAAAAGCTGGCGTTTAACTCCAAGAAGAGTCTCTACACGAAAATGCTTCAATGCTCAGCCCAAGCACACACCAAGTGGGCCCGGAAGTGGATTTTTATGTCATTTACTCATCTCTGTAAATCCTAGGCTACTAGTTCTCTATAAGTAGGACCTTTTACTATTGTATTTTCATCTTGGTTCTTCTGGTTCCCTCTCTGGGGCCGAAACCAATGATCACTTTTGTTCTTATGTATTTTCAACGGTGGAGTTTCTACACACCATAGATTAAGGTGTGGAGCTCTGCTGTACCTCGAGTATTAATGCAATTACTATTGTTCTTCTATTCAATTCCGCTTGTTCCTGTTCTAAGATATCACTTGTTCTTCAACTTGATGAATGTGATGATCTGTGACACTCATCATCATTCTCACCTATGAACGTGTGCCTGACAACCACCTCTGTTCTACCTTAGATTGAGTGGATATCTCTTGGATCCCTTAATCGGAATCTTCGTGGTATAAGCTAGAATTGATGGCGGCATTCAAGAGAATCCAGAAGGTCTAAACCTTGTTTGTGGTATTAGTGACAGACGCAAAAGAATCATTGGATTCTATTCCAACCTGATTGAGAACCGACAGATGAATAGCCGTGCCGTGATAGGGTGCGTTGAACATTTTCACTGAGAGGATGGGAGGTAGCCATTGACAACGATGAAACCCTTGCATACAGCTTGCCATGGAAAGGAGTAAGAAGGATTGGATGAAGACAGTAGGAAAGCAGAGAGACGAAAGGAACACAGCATCTCCATACGCTTATCTAGAATTCCCACTAATGAATTGCATAAGTATCTCTATCTTTATCTTTATATTTTATTCATCATTCATAACCATTTGAGTTTGCCTGACTAAGATTTACAAGGTGACCATAGCTTGCTTCATACCAACAATCTCTGTGGGATCGACCCTTACTCGCGTAAGGTTTATTACTTGGACGACCCAGTACACTTGCTGGTTAGTTGTGCGAAGTTGTGTTTATGCCATGGTATTGAACACCAAGTTTTTGGATTCATCATTGGGGATTATTTGAGTTGTGAAAAGTATTGATCACAATTTCGTGCACCAAGTAGTAATTGCATTAATACTCGAGGAACAGCAGAGCTCCACACCCTTAATCTATAGTGTGTAGAAACTCCACCGTTGAAAATACATAAGAACAAGGTCTAGGCATAGCCGAATGGCTAGCCTCCTCAAATGACATATGAATTTGAAAATAGGGAAAAATACCCCTAGTACAATAGTCAAAAGTTCTATTTATAATGAAACTAGCTACTAGGGTTTACAGATATAGGTAATTGATGCAGGAATCCACTTCCGGGCCCACTTGGTGTGTGCTTGGGCTGAGCATTGAGCTTTACACATGTAGAGGTCTTCCTTGGAGTTAAACACCGGCTTTGGTGCCAGTTTGGGCATTTAACTCCAACTTTTATGCCAGTTCTGGCGTTTTGATGCCAGAAAAGGGCAGAGAGCTGGCATTTTGACGCCATTTCACATCATCAAAACTTGCACAAAATATGGACTATTATATATTTCTGGAAATCCCTGGATGTCTACTTTCCAACGCAATTGAGAGCGCGCCATTTGGAGTTCTGTAGCTCCAGAAAATCCACTTCGAGTGCAGGGAGGTCAGAATCCAACAACATCACCAGTCCTTTGTCAGCCTCTGAATCAGATTTTTGCTCAGGTCCCTTAATTTCAGCCAGTAAATACCTGAAATCACAAAAAAACACACAAACTCATAGTAAAGTCCAGAAATGTGAATTTTGCTTAAAAACTACTAACAATATACTAAAAACTAACTAAATCATACTAAAAACTATATAAAATCAATGCCAAAAAGCGTATAAATTATCCGCTCATCAGTGGTATATCACCTGCCAGGTGGGGTTCGTGGTGGTGTACCGCTGGTGCACGAAATTGAGATCACACTTTTCACAACTCCGCATAACTAACCAGCAAGTGCATTGGGTCGTCCAAGTAATACCTTATGTGAGTAAGGGTCGATCCCACGAAGATTGCCGGCTTGAAGCAAGCTATGGTCATCTTGTAAATCTTAGTCAGGCAGATTCAAATGGTTATGAGGTATTGATAATTAAAAGGTAAATAAAATGGAAAATAACATAGAAATACTTATGTGAGCATTTGGAGATGCTTTGTTGCTTCTAAACCTCTGCTTTCCTATTGTCTTCATCCAATCATGCGTCCTCCCTTCCATGGCAAGCTGTATGACCTTCTCAGTGAAAATGGTCCAGCTACGGTTTCTGTAAGGCTAATCAACTGTCAGATTTCTCGCCTCGGATGAAAAATACCTGGCACAGATATCACATGGCTAATCATTTGTCAGTTCCCACTTGTGTCGGAATAGGATCTCTCTATCCTTTTGCACACTGTCACTGTGCCCAACAGTCGTGAGTTTGAAGCTCGTCACAGTCATCCTGTCCTAAATCCTACTCGGAATACCACAGACAATGTTTAGACTTTTCGGATCTCAGGAATGCTGTCAATTGTTTCTAGCCTATACCACGAAGGTTCTAACCATGCCGACTCGGTCCGTGGATTAGAGACCCAAGAGATTATACTCCAGCTATCATCCAATGACTACGTTGAACATCATGTAGGCCGCTTGTGGTTGTCAGGCATGCAGATCTTGGCAAAGTGAGTAATGAAGATAGTGGGTGCTTGTCACGGGTAACCCCCTTCATTCTAACTTAACTGAATTAAGTACGAGAGTATATCTTGGAGAAGAAGTAGGCGTGAATTGAAAGAGAAACAATAGTACTTGCATTAATTCATGAAGAACAGTAGAGCTCCTCACCATAATCTATGAGGTGTAGAAAATCCACCGTAGAAAATACATAAGAGAAGAAGGTCTAGGCATGGCCGAATGGCCAGCCTCCCAAGTGGCATAAGATAATTCTCAAAAGCTACCAGCCTCCTATACAATAGTAAAAAGTGCTATATATACTAAACTAGTTACTAGAGTTTACAGAAAATGAGTAACTAAGTGTAGATAGTGCAGAAATCCACTTCCGGGGCCCACTTGGTGTGTGCTTGGTCTGAGCTTTGAAGCTTTCACATGCATAGGCCATTCTTGCAGTTAAACGCCAGCTTGGATGCCAGTTTGGGTGTTTAACTCCAGTTCTGGTGCCAGTTCCGGCATTTTACGCCCGAAATGGGTCTCTGGTGGGCATTTGGACGCCAGTTTGGGCCATCAAATCTCAGGCAAAGTATAAACTATTATACATTGCTGGAAAGCCCCTAGATGTCTAATTTCCAACGCAATTGAGAGCGCACCAATTGGACTTCTGTAGTTCCAGAAAATCCACTTCGAGTGCAGGAGGGTCAGAATCCAACAGCATCTGCAGTCCTTTCTCAGCCTCTGAATCAGATTTTTGCTTAGGTTTCTCAAGTTCAGCCAGAAAATACCTGAAATCACAAAAAAATACATAAACTCATAGTAAAGTCCAGAAATGTGATTTTTGCATAAAAACTAATAAAAATATACTAAAAAGTAACTAAAATATACTAAAAACTACCTAAAAATGCCAAAAAGCGTATAAATTATCCGCTCATCAACCGCCCACAGGTTTTCAAGAAAATGATATCTGGGTTAGCTACCGGATGTGTAGGTTTCTAGCAAAGTAACTGACACGTGAGTTCACGGCCAGTAGGAAAGGCATGCATCATATGCATTTGAGTGACTTATTTGGTTTTGCATTCTTGGGTTTGCGTAATTGATATTCATGCTTAACTGCTATATGTTCTGTTTGTTTTAATTGTAAACTACTTATGTTTTCTCTGTATACATTGTTTGTCTGTGCATTGGTGTTTCGGAGGGTTGAAGGAAAGGCGATGATGAGCTTAGGAGTTAAGTTAGAAATCGTGATAGAACCAAGAATCCTTAGATACCTCACCCTGTTTATGGTTTACAATGTTAGTTTTAAGTTTGAATCTTTTGTCGGAAGTTCAAGGATTGCATTCGTCTTTTCCGGGACCTTATATGTTAGTTATGTGGGCACTGTTACCATGCTGAGAACCTCTGATTCTCATCCCATTTGTGATTTTCAGATGCAGGACGAGAGACACCTCGCTGAGGCACTCTGGAAGGTTCTGATGAGAAGGATTCTAGCTTTTTAGGGTTTCTATTTTGGTTTTCGATGTGTGTGTGTGTGTGTGTGTGTGTGTGTGTGTGTGTGTGTGTGTGTGTGTGTGTGTGTGTGTGTGTGTGTGTGTGTGTGTGTGTGTGTGTGTGGTGTGTGTGTGTGTGTGTGTAGATACTTTATATCTCCACTGTATATGTATATTATGTTTTATCCCTCTTAGAGGTAGAATTTGGAGAAAATAGGTTCTGTAAACTATATTTTGGGCATGTCTTTTGAGATTCTTATATGTATGTACATAAATATCCTCTGGCTAGCCTTAGCTTCGCAGGCTGAGCACGGAAGGCTTAATTTATTTTGTACTTTGACCCTCTACTCTCTTTATATATATGTGTGTGTTTATGTACCAAAACTTTCTTCGTACGCAAGTAAATGTTATTCCTGAGCATTGTGATAAACCACTTTTTTATGGTTTATCTTGTGCTTAATTGAGTGGATTTTATCAACTCTTTACCCACTTATTCATATGATTTGCATATTTTATATTTTCCTTCCTGATTCTGTGCTATGATTGAAAACATGCTTCTTTGGCTTTTATTTCCTTTTATTTAATCCTCTCTTATTACCATTAGATGCCTTGATATGTGTGTTAAGTGATTTCAGGAATAACAGGGCAGAAATGGCTTAGAGGATGAAAAGGAAGCATGCAAAAGTGGAAGGAATACAAGAAGTTGAAGGAATTGCAAAGCTGTCAGCCTGACCCTCTCGCACTAAAACGATCATAACTTGAGTTACAGAGGTCCAAATGATGCAGTTCCACTTGCATTGGAAAGCTAACATCAGGGCTTCGATTTGATATATAATTTGTCATAGTGGCCGTACATATAGGCGACGCGAACGCGTGCTCCACGCAGACGCGTCGCATCTGGGAACTTCAATCCGCACGGATGCGTGGACGACGCCTCCGCGTCACTTTGCCGTGACCTGTACAGACCAGATTTTACAATCAGCGACTTCTGGGCTGTTTCTGACCCAGTTTTTGGCCCAGAGAACACAGATTAGAGGCTATAAAGTGGGGGAATACATCCATTCATAAGAAGGCTTTTCATAATTCACAATTTTAGTTTTAGATGTAGTTTTTAGAAAGAGATGTTCTCTCCTCTCTCTTAGGATTAGGATTAGAATTTATTTTAGGATTAGGATTTCTTTTCACTTCAGGATTAATTCATCTTCATATCAGGTTCTATTTTTCTTTTATTTATTTTCTCAATTTGGTTTATGAACTCTCTATGTTTAGATTGATTTTCTATTTAATGTAATTTGAGGTATTTCAGACTCATGATTGCATTTCTTTAATTTTAATTTAGATTATTTACTATTGGCTTTAATTGATTAACTTGAAGCTCTTGAGTTATCAACTATTCATGATTGATTGTTATGTCGGCTAATTAACCAGAATTCCACTAACTCTAGTCTTTCCTTAGGATTTGGCTAGGATTTGGGAAATCTAACCAATTTGTTCACTGGACTTTTCCTTGCTTACGCAAAGGTTAACTAAGTGGGATTAACTTCCATTCTTATAGGAATAACTAGGATAGGACTTCCGAAATTTCATATCTTGTCAAGAGTTTATTTTATAGTTATTTATTTATTTTAATTGTCATTTGAACTACTTGTCATACTTCTTCCTTATTTCCAAAACCCCCAATTTTACCTTTTTCATAGCCAATAATAAGAACATACCTCCCTGCAATTTCTTGAGAAGACGACCCGAGGTTTGAATACTCGGTTATCAATTTCAAAAGGGTTTGTTACTTGTCACAACCAAACGTTTGTAAGAAAGGTTGATTGCTTGGTTTAGTAACTATACTTACAACGAGAGTTTACTATAACTTCTAAACCATCAATCTTCAGTTATTCAAAATGGCGCCGTTGCCGGGGAATTGCAAATGTGTGCCTTATTATTGGTTATTGTAAATATTTTTCAAAAAAAAAAAACAAAACAAAATATTTTTTTTTTACTTGTTTATTTGTTTCTTCTTTCGCCCTTATTTCTGACAACTACTATGAATTCTCACCCCTCTCGCTTTGAGTCTAGTTCTAATTTTGTTGCAAGGAATGGAAGCTATAACAGGAATATGCATCAAGGTCAAAGCAATCAAAAATGGACGGAGCCAAGAGGATTTGATCAACCCTTTAGGCAACAACACCTTCCAAGATATCACAGACAAAGACCATCCTACAATGCATACCAAGCTGATAGATATGGTGGACCGCCTAGTAGCTACCAACAAGCCCCACCGTATGCTCAGAGACCATCCTCACAACATAACTTTGAACCACCACACTCACAAGCCCCTTTCCACCATTCACCACTATATGACCCCAATCCTTATTCACCATACCAACCACCATATGAACCTTTTCTCCCAACAAATAAACCCTCCTATCCACTCTAAACCTCCACGGAAAGCAAACTTGCCTATATCACTAGTCTCACCTCTACTCTTCAAGCACATATATCCCACTTGGGCCAACCCTCTACACCCGATATTCAACCCTCAAGCTCCACTGCACTTCCATCTCAACCACATAATGATCCACCCATCCCATCACCACCATCCATGGAAGAGCACCCACATCCATCAACCCAAGAGCAACATGATCCCAATGATACTATTGACATGGAACAAGAGAGAAAGGATCATCTTCGCGAATCCATACTTCATAAGGAGCTAGAGGAGGCACTAAAGGTGAAGGTAGTAGAGACCCTTGAAGTTGACAGTGCGGTTGAAGAACTAGCGAAAGAAGACAACAAGAAGGATTTTGTACTTGAAGGTGAAGAAATAGTTGAACAGGAAATCATCAAGGATGAATACGATTTCATACTTAAATACCTGGATCAAGCAAGAAATCGATTACCTTTCCAACGTTTGGACATTCAAAAGACTCCCATGGCTTTATGTGGAGAATTTAATGAAGAACGCAGCACAAAGAAGACACTAGAGACTCCAGTGGATAGCATAGAGCATAACTTCGTACTGGAACAAGTAGAGGACGTTGTCATTGTAGAAGAAGAAGAGTTGGTTGAAGATTTAGTAGATGTTGAACCTCCTAGGAAATACAGACTTATGGAAGACCCCGTCAAGGATGTTACAATTGACGCTAAAGAGGATGTTGCACAGCCTCCAATGCAGATATCTTATAAAGAACTAGACAGAGTAACTCAAGACGCATGTTTCCTTGATGATGATAGTCACCAGTCAAGTCCTCCTAGTGATGAACTTGCACCCGCAAGTAAATTTTTTGAGACAGAAGAATCTTCCCCAAGTGAATATGAAGATGATGCAGACGTCGACTTTTCTCAACCTCCTAATTATGACTCAAGTGATGAGGAAGATATGGAAAACTTTGACCAGGACATGGCTCGAATGGAAAAGGTTTGCAAGGAAGTGGAGGAATTCAGAGAAGAGCACAAGGGAGTGGAGCTTCCACGTTCATTCCAAACACCTCCCACTAAGTTGCCATCATCCTTCACAACATTCAAGTGGGTAAAATTCATATCCCTTAGCTTTCTAATTCCACTTGAATATGGGCTACTGGAGACGGATGGTCAACTTAGAGCTCTTTGTGGCATTAAGAGCAAGAGGAAGATGATCAGTGGTAAGAATTGTCCTGCAAAGTTCATTATGGTTGGAAGCTCAAAGTTTAAACGCAAAGGTTAGTATAGAGCTCAGTTGAATGGGTCTAGGAAGTTGTTTGGCTGCTTTAGTGAGAATTCAGACTGCTTGCCACCCGGATGGAACAATATTGCTCAACAAGAAGACGGGTGCAAAAGCAAGGTTTGGGACCCAGGAATTCAATCTAGAAATCAATACTCTTGGGGCCTTGTCACTTGCTTTAGCTTGCTTGAAGGCTTTCTGCGCCTAGTTTGGGACCCCATAGGCTGTTGAAATTCCAAACATTGGTGGAGATTCCTGGATCAGTACAAGCATAAGCCACCATGACAGGAAGCTCATCAAATGTCCAACTTAAGGACTTTAACTAAAAGTGCTAGGTGGGAGACAACCCACCATGGTATGATCGTTCTCTTTTTAGTTTTAATTTTAGTCTGTTTTTGAATTTTTATTAAACCTGCAATATTTGCATGACATTCAATGCATTTTGCATTCTGCATACTGCATAAAAAAAACACGCACGCGACGCGGCAGCGTCGCTGACGCGTCCGCGTCACTAGTGCGTTGTGAAGAAAAAAGAATTGAACAGAGAGTCACGCGAGAGCGTGGCTGGAGGCGTGCCTTTGGCACAAATTGATCCACGCGACCGCATCGCTGACGCGTCCGCGTCATGTGGAAAAAATGCCTCCCACGCGTCCGTGTCACCCACGCGAACGCGTGCCCTCAAAATCGACGTAAAAAGGGGTGTATGGCCGAATGTCGCAGTGAACCTGGGCTGGCGCCCTGCTAGAAGCACAAGCCCTACCACGCGAATGCGTGCCCCACGCGTCCGCGCCGTTTTCAAATTTAGGCCATCCACACGATCGCGTCAACCACGCGACTGTGTCACCCTCGATTTTCGGCAACAATGCATTTAAACAGAGAGTTGTGCGTGCGCGAGGCTACTTTCGTGCTACTAGCACAATTCGAGTCATGCGTCCGCGTCACTTGAATTCATCACACCCCACGCGATCGCGTGCACCACGCGTCCGCGTCACCTGCGTCGCATAACTTATCTAGATCAGCGCCAATTATCTTATTTTTTTTCTTCTCTAATCCTAATCTCTTCTATCTCTTCTTCTTTCTTCCTCCTTTTCTTACTTTCTTCTTCTTCATCTATTTCACTTCTCATCTCTCTTCACTTCCATTCTATTTCATTCAATTTATTTGCATACCCTCATTCATTGCATTATCTTCATTGGTGTTGGAAATTTATTTGGGTCATTGTGGATTGTTGCAAAATTGTTTGGCAATTATCTTTTAATTTTTAAAGGGTTGCTTGCATGTTCAATTTATTATTTTCATTAGATTATTTACCATGCATGCTAAGTGTTTGTGAAAACGCCCGTATGGCATTATGAACTGTTTTTCAGTATCTTTTATCCTACTACTCTGAATGCCTGCTTTTCATGAAACCCTTTTTCATATCATATTCCTTATATATAATTGTCATTATAAACATGTTGTTAGTTTGAAAGACTTGATAATCTAACTTGGACATTGAATGCTTGATCTATGCTACTCATGCCTTTGCCAGCATGCCAATCAACATCTTGCATTTAATTGTTATTACATGCACTTGCTATATTTCCATTGATGAACTTTTCACATGTAGTCATGACCATGTAGTAACGTCATTCCTCTTTATTGTGCATTGATTACCACCTTTTCCGCTCTCTTCCTTGCTCTAACCCTTAGCTTTCAAACTTACTTTCTTTTTTTCCTTTTCAAGATGGCCACCAAGAAGGGTAAAGAGAAAGCTACTTCCAAACCACCGGCAAGGAAAGGAACCAAAAGAGCCCCAACTGAGGAACCATAACCCCCATCCACCTGCACATCTCAGCATGCACCGAGGACGGTGCAATCTTTAAGTGTGGGGAGGTCGATACCGATCTCCACGGGTTAGTTAGTCCCTTCTCAAAAGCAATGTTAATTTGTTAATTGTTGCATTTGCATGTTTGTTTGATTTTATGCATTTAGCCACTACTTGGTTGAAGTAATATTTTTCTTTTCAAGAAATTTTTATAGTATTTCACTAATTTAAATTGAAAATTTTTTGTTAAATTTGTTTGAAGTTGTATTTGGAACATGGTTTTTGAGCCAAGGAACACACAACCCGTGAGATTTTGAGCTTATTTATATGGTTACATTATTTAACCATGATATTTTATTCTTGTGTGTTTTCTTCTCTATAATTGCAATCTTTGCTTTATTCCATTTTATATGTCCGTTATTTAGTGTATTTATATGCCTACATATGATTGAGGCCATTGTTTAAATTCCTCACTTATTCCAAATTGGCCTACCTTTTACATCACCCTTGTTAGCCCACTTGAGCTTTTTAAATCCCCTCTTGTTCTATAACCACATTACTAGCCTTAAGCAGAAAAACAAATTAAAAATCCCAAGTAAATCTTTGGTTAGCTTAAGATAGAAATTATGCATCAACTAAGTATGGGGAAACTGTGGGAACATGGGTTAATAAGGGAATGTATCATGTTTCTAATTTATTTGAATATTGGGAATTTGGAAACCTACTCATGAAAAACCAAAATAGAAAAATAATGGAAAAGCCATGTGCATTGATAAGTTATGTTTGCTTTTATGATGCAAAAAAAAATATTCAATAAATAAGTAAACAAATAAGGGGACAGAATTACCCCAATGTCAAGTTGAAAGATCAATGCACATGTGATAAAAGTAAAGAAATATAAAAAATTTGGTACATGAGTATGAGAATCATACAAAAGTGGGAATTATAGGAGGCTAAGTATAATTTTATAATTTGTATAGAGTATGTATTTGTTAGGTGAGATCTTAGACTACTCAAGGATTCACTTTACTAGCTCACTTAGCCTTATATATATACCCTTACCTTTACCTTAGCCCCATTACAACCTTGTAAAAGACCTCATAATGTTTGCATTGGTACATTAAATATTGTTGATTAGTTAGGTAAAGAACAAAGTTTAGAAAGCATGAATAGGGAAGAACAGAGTGATTAACCCTAGACACTTGAGAGACTAGAGCGATATACACTACCAGTAAGGGTTCAATGCTTGATTCTATGCTCCCTGCTTTCATGAGCTATTGATGGTGTTTTTGCGGAAAAATGAATTTCCAACACACAAATCCAACCGGCAAGTGTACCGGGTCGCATCAAGTAGTAATAACTCACTTAGAGTGAGGTCGATCCCACAGGGATTGATGGATCAAGCAATTTTAGTGGGTGATTAGTTTAGTCAAGCTAACATTGAGTGAATTGTGTGAAATTGTAGCTAACAGAAAGTAAATGGCAATGAATTTAAAGTTGCAGAATGTAAATTGGCAAGTAACTTAAAGAGCAAGAAATGTAAATTGCAAGAATCTTAAATGACCAGAAATATAAATTGCATCAAATATAAAGGAGAGTGGGTGCTGGAATTTCAGAAATTAAACAAGAGAAAGTAAATTGCAACAAACAGAAGAACTAAAGATGAATTAAATTGCAGTAGATCTTAAGCAAAAGAGTAAAATGCCTTGAAGAATTTAAAAACAGAAAAGCAATGCTTAATTTGCAGCAATTAAAAGGATGTTGAAGATCTCAGGAGTGGAAGAGACTAGAAAACAAGTCTAGATCTCAAGTCCTTCCTTGATCCAACAAGAGAGAAGTTACAGAAAATTAAAAGAATAGATTGCAGAAGAAGAAGATTTAAAACAGCAAATGAAAATTGAGTTATGCAGTAAGAGAACAAGATGAATCTCAAATCAGGAATGAAACAGAATTCCTTCCTTCCCAATCCAAAATTCCAAAACAGCAATCAAAACTAAGAGAGAGAGAGCTCTCAAATCCTAATACTCCCTAGTGTGCTCGCCTTTTCTAATAGAGCTCCCCTTTACAAAGATGGAAATGATGCCTTATATAGGCTTTACAAAATAAAATGAAATTGAAATGAAAAACAAATTAAATGAAAATCCTAATTCTAGCTTGTTCTTGTGCCTTTGAGTCATGTTGAGTGGGCTTTTGCTTGCTTTGGATTTGAGGGAGAATGGGTCTTGGATGGCCTTGATTCAATTTGGTGAGGAATTGAATTTATATGAAATTGAACTTTTGACCCATGATTATTTGCTCCCAGGAGGCTGCCCTGCCCTTGTGGAGGGCAGAGCTGGAAATGGTGCATGCGGTCTCGTTGCGTGCCAAGGCTTGGAAGCATCAAGATGCTGCCCTGCCCTTGGGGAGGGCAGGGCAATATTGCCTTGCATGTGTGTCTTGCGCGCGCACCACGTTCCTTGACCGTGCCATGATGCGCTTGTGTGCGCCAAGCCTAAGCCTTTACTTCCTTGAAGGTCTTGTGTTCGAACCTTGGTGAAAGCACTTGAGGAGCAATTTTTTTTCTTGATTTTCCATGAAGAGCACGACATTGCCCTGCTCTCCAAGAGGGCAGGGCAGAAAATTGAGCGCTACTTTGTTTTGGAGTGAGGCTCCAGCTTCGAGCCTTGGTGGAAGCACTTTAGTTTATTTTCACTTATTTTTGGCCCTTAAAGATGCCTCTCGTTCCTGCCTCAGTTGTACGCCAAATATGGATTTCTATATATCGTTGGAAAGCTCTGAATGTCAGCTTTCCAACGCAACTAGAAGCACATCAATTGGACGGCTGTAGCTCAAGTTATAGCCCTTTAAAGGAGGCATGGTCATGATGTGAGCGCCCAGATTTTACCTTAGCGAAATTCTTGCTTCCAACCTCACTTTGCATCACGATTCTACCCTGCCCTTGGCAAGGGCAGGGCAGTGTGCGTGCTGGTTGTTTTCCTCTTTAATTTGGTCATGGGCCACGCTTTTAAAAGCGTGGCCTAAGCCTCCAAAGTGTGATCCAACTTCAAAGTGTGCTCCAAAGCTCTTTTTTTCTCCTTTTTTTGTGCTTCTTTGCTTCTTTTTCTTCTTATTTTCTACAAGATTTATAAAATTAAAATATCAAGAAAATATATCATTTAAGTACAAAAGCATTCAATATTTAAGCACAAATCATCAATTTCTTGTATGAAAAAGCATAGAAAAATAGGTATATGATGACTTGTCATCAGCTATCTTCTTACAAGTTTACTTGCTTTTTATTGTATGATTTGAATTAGTGAAATTTGATTTATATTTGTCTTGAAGAACTTATTTACTCTTAACCAAGTAAGTAAAAGCATTTAGTATGTAGTTGCATTCATAGGTTGCATTGCATACATTCTACCATCCCTTTTCACCCCTTTATAGCTTCTCTTGAGCTTAGCATGAGGACAGGCTATTGTTTAAGTGTGGGGAGGTTGATAAACCACTATTTTATGGTTTATCTTGTGCTTAATTGAGTGGATTTTATCAACTCTTTACCCACTTATTCATATGATTTGCATCTTTTATATTTTCCTTCCTGATTATGTGCTATGATTAAAAACATGCTTCTTTGGTTTTTATTTCCTTTTATTTAATCCTCTCTTATTACCATTAGATACCTTGATATGTGTGTTAAGTGATTTCAGGAATTACAGGGCAGGAATGGCTTAGAGGATGAAAAAGAAGCATGCAAAAGTGGAAGGAATACAAGAAGTTGAAGGAACTGCAAAGCTGTCAGCCTGACCCTCTCGCACTAAAATGATTATAACTTGAGCTACAGAGATCTAAATAATGCAGTTTCACTTGCATTGGAAAGCTAACGTCTGGGGCTTCGATTTGATATATAATTTGTCATAGTGGCCGTAGAGATAGGCAACGCGAACGCGCGCTTCACAAGGATGCATCGCATCTGCGAACTTCAATCCGCGCGAACGTGTGGACGATGCCTCCGCGTCACTTTGCCGCGACCTGTACGGACCAGATTTCACAATCAGCGACTTTTGGGCTGTTTTTGACCCAGTTTTCAGCCCAGAGAACACAGATTAGAGGCTATAAAGTGGGGGAATGCATCCATTAATAAGAAGGCTTTTCATAATTCACAATTTTAGTTTTAGATGTAGTTTTTAGAGAAAGGGGTTCTCTCCTCTCTCTTAGAATTAGGATTAGAATTTATTTTAGGATTAGGATTTTTTTCACTTCAGGATTAATTCATCTTCATATCAGGTTCTACTTTTCTTTTATTTATTTTCTCAATTTGGTTTATGAACTCTCTATGTTTAGATTGATTTTCTAATAAATATAATTTGAGGTATTTCAGACTCGTGATTGCTTTTCTTTAATTTTAATTTAGATTATTTACTATTGGCTTTAATTGATTAACTGGAAGCTCTTGAGTTATCAACTATTCATGATTGATTGTTATGTCGGCTAATTAACCGGAATTCCACTAACTCTAGTCTTTCCTTAGGATTTGGCTAGGACTTGGGAAATCTAACCAATTGGTTCACTGGACTTTCCCTTGCTTACGCAAAGGTTAACTAAGTGGGATTAACTTCCATTCTTATAGGAATAACTAAGATAGGACTTCCGAAATTTCATATCTTGCCAAGAGTTTATTTTATAGTTATTTATTTATTTTAATTGTCATTTGAACTACCTGTCATACTTCTTCCTTATTTCCAAAACCCCCAATTTTACCTTTTTCATAGCCAATAATAAGAACATACCTCCCTGCAATTCCTTGAGAAGACGACCCGAGGTTTGAATACTCGGTTATCAATTTCAAAAGGGTTTGTTACTTGTGACAACCAAACGTTTGTAAGAAAGGTTGATTGCTTGGTTTAGTAACTATACTTACAACGAGAGTTTACTATATCTTCTAAACTATCAATCTTCAGTTCTTCACATTGCGCTTTTAATTTTACGATCTTGCTTTAACTATTCCTTCAAGGCTCCTCGAATATTATATTCTTTCAATTATTATACCTATATACATTTTATTTTAGAGGTCGTAACACCACACCACCTCTATTTTACGACTTAAGCGTAAAGCTCTGTGTGGTAGGGTGTTACAAGCATGATACTCCACAGGCACAGGCTGGGATTGGTTTGAACACATCAAGTTCTTCCCAAATTCCCTTAAGTTTAGTGAAATATACAGTGATGGATAGATCTTCCTACTTCATCGCAAACATCTCCTCTTGAAGATCAGCTATCCGAAACAAATTACCTTCACAAACTCTATGCTTGAGAACGTTCTAGAGCTTCGAGGCCACGTTATATCAAAGAACACTCTGAAGAATCTTTGTTCTTAGGAAAGAATGCAACCACGATAGTACAAAGGTGTTACATCTGTCCCAAGCTTCATAGATTGAGCCATTTTTTTAGGTTTCAAAATGGTTCCATCAATGAATTCCAACTTGTTCTTTGATTTGATGGATAGACAAACCGATCTCGTCCATGAGTGATAATTTTGAGTTGTAAGAGGAGTTTGAGTTAGCAATAAACCTAAATTTTCTTTTGGATCAGTTGTCAAGCATGGGAATCAAGCTTGAAGAAGAGGTTCAAAGACTGTGGTTGCTAAATACTCTACTGGATTCTTGGAAGGCAATTAGTATCTCTATTACTAATTCTACTCTGAATGGTAAACTGAGCATTCAACTTGTTAAAGATGAAATTTTAAATGAAGAGATGAGAAGGAAGACGCAAAGTTCTTCGTCACAGTCGAAATTATTAGTCATTGAAAATAGGAGAAGAAATCAGAGTAGAGGTCAATAGGGTAGAGGTAAAAACAGGAGTAAATCCAAGTCAAGATACAAGAATGTTGAGTGTCATTACTATCATAAAATGAGTCACGTCCAAAAATATTACTTTCTTTGGAAATAGGAGAACAAAGATAAGTAAGAAAAGAAGGATAATGGTAGTAATAATCGTATATCTGATATTTTAAATGATCTTTTCATTGTTGACATTGTTTATTATAAGTACAAGGTCAATCTTATTTCTAATGATGAGTTCAGTTGGGTAACTGATAGTGGTGCCTCAATACATATTACACCAAAGAATGAGTTCTTCACTTCGTATACTTCAGACAATTTTGGGTGCTTAAGATGGGTAATGATGGCTTGGCTAAGGTAATTGGTGTAAAAGATGTTTATCTTGAGACTAATTTGGGAATGCAGTTGCTACTCAAAGATGTTAGACACGCTCCAGATATTCGCTTGAATTTGGTTTCAGTTAAAAGATTTGATAATGAAGGCTTTGTAAACACTTTCGGATTTGGACATTGAAAGCTTACTAAAGAAAACTTAGAGATGGCTCGAGAAAAAGGTTCTTCAAGTTTGTATATGATACATGCCATGATTGCAAAAGGTAGTTTGAATGCGGTTGAAAGTAAAGAAGTTTGTAACTTAAGGCATAGAAGACTTGATCATATTAGTGAAAAATGACTTAATTGTTTTGATCAAAAGAATGTTCTTTTCAAATTGAAGAATGCAAAGTTGGAGAAATGTTCTCATTGCATGACTGAAAAATAAGGAAGATTGTCCTTCAAGAAGAATTAACCTTCAAGAAATTAGACTTCTTGAAATTGGTGCACTGATATTTATTGTCCTTTGAAGGTACGGTCTTTTAGTGGAGATGTTTACTTTATTACTTTTATTGATGATCATTTCAAGAAAACTTTGGACTTATGCTTTCAAGAACCAAGTTTTGAAAAAGTTCAAACAATTCCAAGCATTGGTTAAGAGGCAGATAGGTAAAAAGTTTAAATATATTCGCACTGACAATAGTGGTGAGTACTGTAGACCATTTGATGAGTACTGCAAGCAATAAGGCATTAGACATGAAAAGACACCTCCTAAAATACCTCAGTTGAACAGTTTGGCAAAAAGGATGAATAGAACACTAATTGAAAGAGTGAAATGTATGCTTACTAAAGTTAAGCTACCTAAAGTCTTTTAGGGTGAAGCATTACTTACAACAGCTCATGTAATCAATTTAAGTCCTACAATCACTTTGGACAATGATGTTTTGAATCATGTTTCGTTAGGCAAAGATGTCATGTATGATCACTTAAGAGTTTTTGGATGCAAAGCATTTGTTCATGTTCCAAAGGATGAGAGGTCCAAGTTGGATGTGAAGACAAGGCAATGTATTTTTGTTGAGTATGGTCAAGATAAGTTTGGTTACAGGCTTTTATGATCTAGTTGAAAAAAAAAACTTGTAAGAAGGCGTGATATAGAGTTTACTAAAGACCATACTATTGAAGATATTGACAAAGCAGAGAAGAGTCAATCACAAGAGAGCAGTGACTCCAATTCAGCTACCTCTTTCACCAGAACTGACAGAGAATCAAGATCAGGAGCATATGCAGAAAAATGAGCCTTTGGTTCTTGACGATTAGCAGATGGGAGATCCAATTGATGCTCCAGCTAATGATGATGTTAATAATCAACTTGAGCTACCTGAAGATCCACCAGGTTTCCATCCTAGGAGGTCTATTAGAGAGCGATGACCTTCAACGATGTATCCTCCTAATGAGTATGTGACATTTACTGATGGATATGTGACCTTGACTGATGAAAAAAAAAAACCTGAATGTTATGAGGAAGCTATGGAAGGTGATGACAATAAGAAATAGTTTGATGCAATGCAAGATGAAATACATTCATTGTATGATAATCAAACGTTTGAACTTCTGACGCTGCCAAAATGGAAGAAAGTTTTTCAAAACAGGTGGGTTTATAGGTTGAAGTATGAAGAAAGTTCCTAATCTCCAATGTACAAGCCTAGATTAGTGGTCAAGGGCTATAGGCAGAAAAAGAAGTTGACTATAATAAAATCTTTTCACTGGTTGTGAGAATATCTTCTATTAGAACTATTTTGAGTCTAGCTACAAGTCTTAATTTAGAGATAGAGAAGATGGATGTGAAAACTGCTTTCCTTCATGGTGATCTTAAGGATGAAATTTACGTGGAACAATCTGAAGGTTTCATGGTAAAAGGCAAGGAAGATCATGTTTGCAAATTAAAGAATAGTTTATATGGCTTGAAGCTAGCTCCAAGACAATGGTACAAGAAGTTCGAGTCTACTATGGCAAAATAAGGCTACAAGAAGACTACTTCTGATCATTGTATATTTGTTAAACAGTTTGATGGTAATAATTTTAATATCCTTTTTATATATGTTGATGACATGCTTATTGTTGGTTAGAATGCTTCTAAAATACTTGCGATGTCATTTGCAATAAAGGACCTTGGGCCAGCAAAGGAGATTCTTGGTATAAGAATCGAGCATGATAAAAAAGAGAAGAAACTTTGGCTATCATAGGATAAATACATAGAAGCCATGTTGCATATTATCCAAATGTAGAAAGCAAAGGTCATTAGTACTCCTTTTGCTACACATTTCAAATTGAGTTACAAGGTAAGTCCATCAAGTGAAGATGAAAAGAAAGACATGAAAAATTTTCCATATACATTAGTCATGGGTAGTTTAATGTATGTTATGGTATGCACAAGGCCGAATATAGCTCATATTGTTGGTTGTGTTAACCATTTTGTTTCAAACCCAATGATCAGTGGATATTTTATACGCTTTTTTGGGGTAATTTCATGTAGTTTTTAGTATGTTTTAGTTAGTTTTAGTATATTTTTATTAATTTTTAGGAAAAATCATATTTCTGGACTTTACTATGAGTTTATGTGCTTTTCTGTGATTTCAGGTATTTTTCTGGCTGAAATTGAGGGAGCTGAGCAAAAATCTGACTCAGCCTAAAAAAGGACTGTTGATGCTGTTGGATTCTGACCTCCCTGCACTCGGAATGGATTTTTTGGAGCTACAAGAGTCCAAATGGCGCGCTCTCAATGGTGTTGGAAAGTATACATCCAGAGCTTTCCAGCAATATATAATAGTCCATATTTTATTCGGAATTAGACATGATTGAAAACCGACAGATGATTAGCCGTGCTATGACAAAGCATTTGGACCATTTTCACTGAGAGGATGGGAAGTAGCCATTGACAACGGTGATGCCCTACATACAGCTTGCCATTGAAGGAGCCTTGCATGTTTGAAAGTGAGGAAGCATTATGTTACAGGAATTCAGAAGACAAAGCATCTCCAAAACTCCAACATATTCTCCATTACTGCATAATAAGTATTAATTAATCCATGCTCTCTTTTTTATTTGCAAGTCAAATGATAACTATAATTGGTATCCTTACTAAGATTAATAAGATAACCATAGTTTGCTTCAAGCCAACAATCTCCGTGGGATTCGACCCTCACTCACGTAAGGTATTACTTGGACGACCCAGTGCACTTGCTGGTTAGTTGTGCGGATTGCAAAAGTGTGATTGCAATTTCATGCACCAAGTTTTTGGTGCCGTTGTCGGGGATTGTTTGAGTTTGAACAACTGACGGTGAATCTTGTTGCTTAGATTAGGAAAAATTAGTCTTTTTGGTTTAGAGTCACTAGAATTGCATCTTTTATTATCCCTTTTAAAAAAAATTTCAAAAATATTATTTTTCTTTATTAATTTTTAGTTTTTCTGTGAGTTTAGTGTCCTGTTTTAAGTTTGGTGTCAATTGCATGTTTTTAAAAATTTATGCATTTTTCGAAAATTCATGCATGTGTTCTTCATGATCTTCAAATTTTTCTTGTTTGGTCTTTGGTTTGTCTTTTTTTTTCTTTTCTTGTTTTTCTTGTGCTTTTTCAAATTTTTAGTTTTCAAAATTTTTTATTTATCACGTTAAATTTATAGCTCAGTTGGCTAGAGTGTTGGTTTATGTTTTTCTTCAATTAAATCTTGTGCCTAACTTTAAGTTTGGTGTTCTCTTATTAATTTTCTTTAATTTTCGAAAATTTATTTTGGTTTTTCAAAAATTTTAAATTTGGTGTTCTTTCTTTTGTTCTTATTGTTCTTGTGAGTCTTCAAGGTGTTCTTGAGTCTTCTTTGTGTTTTGATCTTAAAATTTTTAAGTTTGGTGTCCCTTGTTGTTTTTCCTCCAAAATTTTCGAAAAACAAGGAGCATTAGATCTAAAAATTTTAAGTCTTGTGTCTTTTGTGTGTTTTTCTCTTTCATCGTAAAATTCAAAAATAAAAAAATATATTTTTCTTTAATTTCTCATAATTTTAGAATTACTTGGGTTGACTTGGTCAAAATTTTCAAATCATATCTTCTTCAAAAATATCCTAACCACTTTCTTTCTCCTCACTTTTTCGAAAATCTTCATAAAATATTTTCAAATTTTTTTATTTTTTATTTTATTTTTTATTTTTCATTTTTTATTTTGGTTTTTATTTTATTCTATTTTATTATTTCAAAAATAATTTTTTTATATAATAAAATAAATAAAATAAATCCACATCATCTCCCATTCTCCATCATGGACCTAAGTGGAAATGAACAGTCCAGAAGAAGAGGCTAAAACAGTAATTATTGAACTCAGCCCTGCAGATCAAGCTACTGAATTCAATCAGTAATTAGATTTTCTAACAAAACAGTTAGCCAAATTCAAGGAGATATTGCAAGAAACAAGAATGGCTAATATGAATATGGAAGTCCAGTTGAAGCAAACAGAACAACAGTTATCAAAACAAATAACAGAAGAGTGCCAAGCAGTTCAATTAAGAAGTGGGAAAACATTAAATACCTCACTTCAAGGCAGCAGGAAGCCAAGAAAAGAATAAACTGCTACCCAAAATCCCTCTGAGGACAGTCAGAGCCCAGAGTGGAATAATTCTGGCGCTCAAACGCCAGAAAAGGGGTGAAAAGCTGGCATTGAACGCCTAACCCATGCTTAGTCCTGGCATTCAACGCCAGAAACAGGCAAGGAATTGGCGTTGAACGCCCAAAGGAAGCACAGTTCTGGCGTTGAACGCCTAACCCATGTCTGATGATGATGAGAAAAATAAATTATAACTTAATTGGAAATAAAACCAGAATAGATATGCTAATTACTACTACTACTACTACTATATATCTTCTAAGGTAAATTTCTATAATAACACTATCACAGAGTTAAAGCTAAAATTAGAACTCAACAACCTGTATTTTGAGAAGTAGATGTTCCTCTAGTCTGTGGGGTGCTTTTCAAGGATTAATTTCTGGCGCTTCAGCTCCCTTGGATCACGCCCTTGCTCTTCCTTAAGCAGTTTGCAAAGCATGCTACTTTGATTGTTCTGTTCTTCCTTTATTTGGTTCATAGCTTCTTGCAATTTGGAAATAGATGCTTTAATATGTTCCCAATATTCGAATTGAGGAAGTTCTGGGAGTACTTCCTGTGCTCTCCTCTTGATTGGATCATCCTGCAGCTGTTGTCTGTCCATTGATATTCTAGTGATTGGCCTTTCAACTGAGATATACTCTGTTATTCCCATCTTCACTCCAGCATCTCTGCAGAGCATAGAAATTAAGCTTGGATAGGCCAATCTGGCGTCCTTGGAATTCTTGTTTGCTATTTTGTATAGTTCACACGAGATCAGTTGATGAACCTCTACTTCTTTTCCCAACATGATGCAGTGAATCATCACTGCTCTTTTAACAGTAACTTCAGAACGGTTGCTGGTGGATAATATGGAACGCCCAATAAAATCCAGCCAGCCTCTGGCTACTAGTTTGAGATCTTCTCTTTTGAGTTGATTTGGGATGCCAGTCGTGTTGGTGGTCCACCTGGCTTCGGGGATGCATATATCCTCTAGAATCTTGTCCAGACCTTTATTTACCCTCATCATTCTCCTATTAAAGGAGTCTGGGTCATCTTTCAGTTGAGGGAGCTTAAAGATCTCCCTGATTTTGTCAGGATGGATATGAACAATCTTTCCTCTGACTAAGGTCCGATGGTCATAGAGAGCAGCTCCAATTATTCTTTGCCTGTTTGTCTGCCATAGATTAGCATAGAACTCCTGAACCATGTTTCTTCCCACTTTCGATTTAGGATTGGCTAAGATTTCCCAGTTCCTGTTTCGAATTTGCTCTTGGATCTCCGGATATTCATCCTCCTTCAGGTCAAATTTAACTTCCGGGATCACTGATCTGTGACTCATTATTTTGTAGTAATGGTCTGAATATTTTTTAGTTAAGAACTTCCCTTGATTCCAAAGTGGCTTTGGAATATTCTCTTTCTTGCCTCTTGGATTGGGTTGTTTTCCTTTAGGGGCCATGATCAAAGTGAGAATGTTTTTGTGATCACGGATAAGCACACCAAACTTAGAGGTTTGCTTGTCCTCAAGCAAAAGAAAAGAGAGAAGAGGAATAGGAGGAGAGCAAGTGTGGAATGATGGATGAGGAGAGGGGCGCCGAAAGGGGTTATAAAGGGAGGGGGTGGGTAATTCGAAAATAAGAAAAAGATATAAGATAAAAGATATGATTTATAAAAGATAAACATGATAAGAAAAGGATATAATTTAAAAAGATATGCATGATATTTAAAAATAATTTTGAAATTTATAATTTGAAAAAGATTTTAAAAGATAATCAAGTTTGAAAAGAGATTGGAAAAAGAGTTGGATTGGATTGAAAATCATTTGTTTTTATGGGTTAAGATGCATGTAAAATCTTTGAAATAGGGATTTCAGAAATTAGAGATTTTAGAAATTAGGATTAAAATTTTTGCAATTGAAAGATGAAATTTGGAAACATGTTTATGCAAGAAATCATGAATAAAAATTAGAAAATTTTTGGAAAAAAAAAACGAATTTTACCTCCTCCCCACCATCCTGGTGTTAAACACCCAAACGCTGCATGTTTTGGGCGTTTAACGCCCAAATGTTGCTTCTCCTGGGCGTTCAACGCCCAGCTGCTGCTTCTTTCTGGCGTTGAACGCCAGGAAGTCCTTTGTCACTGGGCGTTTTTCTGAACGCCCAGGATGCTATCAATCTGGCGTTAAACGCCGAGAAGGTGCTTCTTTCTGGCGTTCAACGCCCAGAAGATGATCCCCTCTGGCGTTTAACGCCCAGATGGCTACCCTTACTGGCGTTGAACGCCCAGTGGGTGCTTCTTTTGGGCGGTCAACGCCCAAAACGTTTCTTACTGGCTTTTTTATGCCAGTAAGCTTTCCAAATTTCCCTGTAACTCTGTGACTTCAATCAATTGCTATTTCACCTTTTGAAGATACTCTGGCATCTACCTGTAAAACTTAATCAATTAGAAAAGACAAATAAAATTAAATTTTGTGAATGACTGGGTTGCCTCCCAGCAAGCGCTTCTTTAATGTCATTAGCTGGACTGTTACTGAGCTTTTAATCAAGTCTCAGTTTTGAGCATTCTTGCTCAAAATTGCCTTCAAGATAATGTTTAACTCTCTATCCATTAACAATGAACTTTTTGTTAGAGTCATTATCCTGAAGCTCTACGTATCCATATGGTGATACACTTGTAATCACATACGAACCTCGCCACCGGGATTTTAATTTCCCAGGGAATAATTTGAGCCTAGAATTAAATAGCAGAACTTTCTGCCCTGGCTCAAAGACTCTGGATGACAATTTCTTATCATGCCATCTTTTCGCTTTCTCTTTGTATATTTTTGCATTCTTGAAAGCATTGAGTCTAAATTTCTCTAGCTCATTTAGCTGGAGTAAACGTTTTTCTCCAGCTAACTTGGCATCAAGGTTCAAAAATCTGGTTGCTCAGTAGGCCTTATGTTCCAGTTCCACTGGCAAGTGGCATGCCTTTCCATACACAAGCTGGTATGGAGAGGTCCCTATAGGGGTCTTGAATGCTGTTCTGTATGCCCACAAAGCATCATCCAAGCTTCTTGCCCAATCCCTTCTACGGTTAATTACAGTCTGTTCTAGGATTCTTTTGAGTTCTCTATTTGAGACTTCAACTTGTCCATTGGTCTGAGGATGGTATGGAGTGGCTACCCTGTGGCTGACTCCATAACGAACCAAAGCAGAGTAAAGCTGTTTATTGCAGAAATGACTGCCCCCATCACTGATTAATACTCTAGGGGTACCAAATCTGCTGAAGATGTGTTTCTGGAGGAATTTTAACACTGTTTTAGTGTCATTAGTGGGTGTTGCAATAGCCTCCACCCATTTGGATACATAATCCACTGCCACCAGAATATAAGTGTTTGAGTATGATGGTGGGAAAGGTCCCATGAAGTCAATACCCCATACATCAAACAACTCAATCTCCAAGATTCCTTGTTGAGGCATGGCATAACTGTGAGGCAGATTGCCAGATCTTTGGCAACTGTCATAATTAAGTACAAATGCTCGGGAATCTTTATAGAGAGTAGGCCAGTAGAAGCCACATTGGAGGACTCTTGTGGCTGTTCGCTCACTTCCAAAATGTCCTCCTTACTGTGATCCATGGCAGTGCTATAGAATCTTCTACGCTTCTTCCTTAGGCACACATCTACGGATTACTCTGTCTGCACATCTCTTGAAGAGATATGGTTCATCCCAAAGATAGTACTTTGCATCTGTGATCAATTTCTTTGATTGCAGCCTACTGTACTCTTTGGGTATGAATCACACTGCCTTGTAGTTTGCAATATCTGTAAACCATGGCACTTCCTGGATGGCAAAGAGTTGCTCATTCGGAAAAGTTTCAGAGATCTCAGTGAGAGGGAGGGGCGCCCCTTCTACTGGTTCTATTCGTGACAGGTGATCTGCTACCTGATTTTCTGTCCCTTTTCTGTCTCTTATTTCTATATCAAACTCTTGCAGAAGCAACACCCATCTTATAAGTCTGGGTTTTGAATCCTGCTTTGTGAGTAGATATTTAAGAGCAGCATGATCAGTGTACACAATCACTTTTGATCCTACTAAATAGGATTTGAATTTGTCAATGGCGTAAACCACTGCAAGTAGCTCTTTTTCTGTCGTTGTGTAGTTCTTCTGTGCGTCATTTATGACACGGCTGGCATAGTAAATGACGTGTAGAAGCTTCTCATGCCTTTGTCCCAACACTGCACCAATGGCATGGTCACTGGCATCACACATCAATTCAAATGGTAATGTCCAGTCTAGTGCAGAGATGATTGATGTTGTAACCAATTTAGCTTTCAGAGTCTCAAATGCCTGCAGACACTCTTTATCAAAGATAAATGGTGTGTCAGCAGCTAGCAGGTTGCTCAGAGGTTTGGCAATTTTTGAAAAGTCCTTTATAAACCTCCTATAGAATCCTGCATGCCCCAGAAAGCTTCTGATTGCCTTAACATTGGCAGGTGGTGGTAATTTTTCAATTACCTCTACCTTAGCTTGATCCACCTCTATTCCCTTGTTCGAGATTTTGTGCCTAAGGACAATTCCTTCAGTTACCATAAAGTGACATTTTTCCCAGTTTAAAACCAGGTTAGTCTCTTGGCATCTCTTTAGAACAAGTGCTAAATGGTCAAGACAGGAGCTGAATGAGTCTCCAAATACTGAAAAGTCATCCATGAAGACTTCCAAAAATTTTTCCACCATATCAGAGAAAATTGAGAATATGCACCTCTGAAAGGTTGCAGATGCATTGCACAGGCCAAATGGCATTCTTCTGTATGCAAATACTCCAGATGGACATGTGAATTCCGTTTTCTCTTGATCTTTTGGATCTACTGCAATTTGATTATAACCTGAATATCCATCCAGGAAGCAGTAGTATTCATGACCTGCCAGTCGTTCTAGCATCTGGTCTATGAATGGTAAAGGAAAATGATCCTTTCTGGTGGTTGTATTGAGCCTTCTATAATCAATACACATACGCCACCCAGTAACTGTTCTTGTAGGAACCAGTTCATTTTTTTCATTATGAACCACTGTCATGCCACCTTTCTTAGGGACGACTTGGACAGGGCTTACCCAGGGGCTGTTAGAAAGAGGATAAATAATCACAGCCTCTAGTAACTTAGTGACCTCTTTCTGCACCACCTCCTTCATGGCTGGATTCAGCCGCCTTTGTGGTTGAACCACTGGCTTGGCGTCACCCTCCAGTAAGATTTTGTGCATGCATCTGGCTGGGCTAATGCCCTTGAGATCACTGATGGACCACCCAAGAGCTGTCTTGTGTGTCCTTAGCACTTGAATTAGTGCTTCCTCTTCCTGTGGCTCTAAGGTAGAGCTTATGATTACAGGGAAAGTATCACCTTCTCCCAGAAATGCATATTTCAGGGATGGTGGTAATGGTTTGAGTTCAGGTTTTGGAGGTTTCTCCTCTTCTTGAGGGATTTTCAGAGGTTCTATTATTTTCTCTGATTCCTCCAAATCAGGCTGAACATCTTTAAAGATGTCCTCTAGCTCTGATTCGAGACTCTCAGCCATATTGACCTCTCTTACCAGAGAGTCAATAATATCAACACTCATGCAGTCATTTGGGGTGTCTGGATGTTGCATGGCTTTGACAACATTCAACTTAAACTCCTCCTCATTGACTCTCAAGGTTACTTCCCCTTTTTGGACATCAATGAGGGTTCTGCCAGTTGCTAGGAAAGGTCTTCCTAGAATGAGAGTTGCACTCTTGTGCTCCTTCATTTCCAGCACCACAAAGTCAGTAGGAAAGGCAAATGGCCCAACCTTGACGATCATGTCTTCAATCACTCCTGATGGGTATTTAATGGAGCCATCAGCCAGTTGAAGACATATCCTGGTTGGTTTGATTTCTTCAGTCAAACCAAGCTTCTTAATAGTAAATGCAGGTATTAGGTTGATACTTGCCCCAAGATCACATAAAGCTTGCTTGGTACAAGTACCCTCTAATGTGCATGGTATTATAAAGCTCCCGGGATCTTTAAGCTTCTCAGGTAAGCTTTTCAGAATGACTGCACTGCATTCTTCAGTGAGGTAAACTTTTTCAGTCTCCCTCCAATCCTTCTTATGACTTAAGATCTCTTTCATGAACTTAGCATAAGAGGGTATTTGCTCAAGTGCTTCTGCAAATGGAATCTTTATTTCAAGAGTTCTGAGATAGTCTGCAAAGCGAGCAAATTGCTTATCCTGTTTCGCTTGGCGGAGTTTTTGAGGATAAGGCATTTTGGCTTTATATTCCTCAACTTTACTTGCTGCAGGTTTATTACCTACAGAAGTGGGTTGGGAAGCCTTTTTAGAAGGGTTGCTATCAGCACTTGTATGTGACTGATTTCCCACTGGCGTTTGAATGCCAGGGGTGGAAGCTGGAGTGGCGTTAAACGCCAATTCCTTATTTGTTACTGGCGTCTGAACGCCAGAACTATGGTCCCTTTGGGCATTCAACACCGGATTCATGCTTGATTCTGGTGTTGAACGCCAGGAATAAGCATGGTCTGGGCATTCAGCGCCAGCATTATTCCTCTCTGGGCTCTGATTGTCCTCGGAGGGGTTTTGAGTAGGCATCTGTTCATTTTTTGGCTTCCTGCTGCTTTGAAGTGAGGTATTTAATATTTTCCCACTTCTTAATTGAACTGCCTGGCATTCTTCTGCTATTTGTTTTGACAGTTGCTTTTCTGTTTGCTTTAACTGTACTTCTATATTCCTGTTAGCCATTCTTGTTTCCTGTAGTATCTCCTTGAATTTGGCTAGCTGCTGAGCTAGAAAGTCTAATTGCTGATTGAATTCATTAGCCTGATCTACAGGACTGAGTTCAGCAGTTACTCTTTTAGCTTCTTCTTTCATTGAAGGTTCACTGCTTAGGTACAGATGCTGATTTCTGGCAACTATATCAATAAGCTCTTGAGCTTCTTCAATTGTTTTTCTCATATGTATAGATCCACCAGCTGAGTGGTCTAGAGAAATCTGAGCTTTTTATGTAAGCCCATAGTAGAAGATGTCTAATTGCACCCACTCTGAAAACATTTCAGAGGGGCATTTTCTTAGCATCTCTCTGTATCTCTCCCAGGCATCATAAAGGGATTCATTATCTCCTTGTTTGGAGCCTTGGATGCTTAGCCTTAGCTGTGTCATCCGTTTTAGAGGGAAATAGTGATTCAGGAATTTTTCTGACAGCTGTTTCCATGTTTTTATGCTGTTCTTAGGCTGGTTATTTAACCACCTCTTAGCTTGATCTTTTACAGCAAATGGAAACAGTAGTAATCTGTAGACATCTTGATCTACTTCCTTATCATGTACTGTGTCAGCAATTTGTAAAAATTGTGCCAGAAACTCTGTAGGTTCTTCATGTGGAAGACCAGAATACTGGCAGTTTTGCTGCACCATGATAATGAGCTGAGGATTCAACTCAAAGCTACTAACTCCAATGGAGGGTATACAGATACTATTCCCATATGAAGCAGTAGTGGGGTTAGCATATGACCCCAGAGTCTTTCTGGACTGTTCATTTCCACTTAGTTCCATGATGGAATAAAGGAGATGGTATGTATGTTGATATTATTTATTTTATAACAATAAAATAAAAATGGAATAAAAGAAAAAAATTGAAAATATTTTGTGAAGAATTTCGAAAAATTTTGAAATTGATATTTGAAATTTTTTTATATAAAAATTTCGAAATTATTGTTTAAAATTAGTTAGAAAAGATATTTTTTTTTTTGAATTTTGAATTTTATGATGAAAGAGAAAAACACATAAAAGACACAAGACTTAAAATTTTTAGATCTAATGCTCCTTATTTTCGAAAATTTTGGAGGGAAAACACCAAGGAACACCAAACTTAAAATTTTTAGAAAACCAAGACAAATTTTCGAAAATTAAAGAAAACTTAACAAGAAAACACCAAACTTAGAGTTTGGCACAAGATTCAATAAAAGAAAAATTATTTTTGAAAAAGATTCCCAAGAAGATACCCAATTATGAAGAACAACTACTAAATCTCCAGCCAATTGGGCAGCAACTTCAATGTTAACTTAAAAAAAATGTATTATATTTATGGATAAAAGTAAAAAAAAATTTTTGAAAAGGGAATAAAGGACTAAAGATTTAATGACTCTGTAGCAAAAAAAAATAATTTATTCCTAATCTAAGAAATAAAATAAACCTTTAGTTTGTTCAAACTCGAACAATCCCTGGCAACGGCGCCAAAAACTTGGTGCACGAAATTGCAATAACACCTTTTGGAATCCGCACAACTAACCAGCAAGTGCACTGGGTCGTCCAAGTAATACCTTACGTGAGTAAGGGTCGAATCCCACGGAGATTGTTGGTTTAAAGCAAGCTATATTTATTTTATTATTCTTAGTCAGGATGTCAATCAAAATTATCAGTTGGAATTATTAGATTGGAAAAATAAAAGAGAATAAAATCGTTACTTATTGTGCAGTAATGAGAAATATGTTGGAGTTTTGGAGATGCTTTGTCCTCTGAATTTCTGTAATGTAATATTCAACTCAATTGTTTGTAAAGCATGTCTACGGCAAGCTGTATGTAGGGTGTCACCATTGTCAGTGGCTACCTCCCATCCTCTGAATGAAAACGTTCCTATGCTCTGTCACAGCATGGCTAATCAGCTGTTGGTTCTCGATCATGTTGGAATAGGATCCATTGATCCTTTTGCGTTTGTCATCACGCCCAGCAATCGCGAGTTTGAAGTGCGTCACAGCCATTCAATCCTTGAATCCTACTCAGAATACCACAAACAAGGTTTAGATCTTCCGGATCCTCAAGAGTGGCTGCCATCAATTCTAGCTTATACCGCGGAGATTCTGATTAAGGAATCTAAGAGAAGTTCATTCAGTCTGATGTAGAACGGAGGTGTTTGTCTAGCACACGTTCATGGATTGAAGGAGGTGATGAGTGTCACGGATCATCACCTCTTTCATAATTAAGCACAAATAAACATCTTAGATCGGACCATACACACGTTCGAGTGAAATAGAAATAATTGCATTAATTCATCGAGACGCTTGATGAGCGGATAATTTGTACGCTTTTTGGCATTGTTTTTAGTATGTTTTTAGTATGATCTAGTTAGTTTTTAGTATATTTTTACTAGTTTTTAGTTAAAATTCACTTTTCTGGACTTTACTATGAGTTTGTGTGTTTTTCTGTGATTTCAGGTATTTTCTGGCTGAAATTTAGGGACCTGAGCAAAAATCTGATTCAGAGACTAAAAAGGACTGCAGATGCTGTTGGATTCTGACCTCCCTGCACTCGAAGTGGCTTTTCTGGAGCTACAGAAGCCCAATTGGCGCGCTCTCAACGGCGTTGGAAAGTAGACATCCTGGGCTTTCCAGCAATGTATAATGGTCCATACTTTGCCTGAGATTTGATGGCCCAAACCGGCGTTGCAAATCAGCCTCAGAATTCCCAGCGTTTAACGCCGGAACTGGCATAAAAATTGGAGTTAAACGCCCAAACTGGCATGAAAGCTGGCGTTTAACTCCAGAAAAAGTCTCTACACATGAAGGCTTCAATGCTCAGCCCAAGCACACACTAAGTGGACCCAGAAGTGGATTTTTACGTCATTTACTCATTTCTGTATACCCTAGGTTACTAGCTTACTATTAATAGGATCTTTTGACATTGTATCTGTACTTCATGACACTTTACACATTTCTTTGTGTACTTCCTACGGCATGAGTCTCTAAACCCCATGGTTGGGGGTAAGGAGCTCTGCTGTGTCTGGATGGATTAATGCAATTACTACTGTTTCTTATTCAATCATGCTTGCTTCCGTTCTAAGATATCACTTGTTCTTAACCCGGATGAATGTGATGATCCGTGACACTCATCATATTCTCAACTATGAATACGTGCCTGACAACCACCTCTGTTCTACCTTAGATTGAGTAGATATCTCTTGGATTCGTTAATCAGAATCTTCGTGGTATAAGCTAGAATTGATGGCGACATTCAAGAGAATCCGAAAGGTCTAAACCTTGTCTGTGGTATTCTGAGTAGGATTCAATGATTGAATGACTGTGACGAGCTTCAAACTCGCAATTGTGGGGCGTTAGTGACAGACGCAAAAGAATCATTGGATTCTATTCCAACATGATCGAGAACCGACAGCTGGATAGCCGTGCCGTGACAGGGTGCGTTAAACATTTTCACTGAGAGGATGGGGGGTAGCCATTGACAACGGTGAAACCCTACATACAGCTTGCCATGGAAGGAGACTAGCGTGCTTGAAGAAGAAGACAGTAGGAAAGCAGAGGTTCAGAAGACAGAGCATCTCCAAAACCTCAACCTATTCTCCATTACTGCAAAACAAGTACTTATTTCATGTTCTTTACTTTTCACAATCAAACTTGATAATTATTGATATCCTGACTAAGAGTTACAAGATAACCATAGCTTGCTTCAAGCCGACAATCTCCGTGGGATCGACCCTTACTCACGTAAGGTATTACTTGGACGACCCAGTGCACTTGCTGGTTAGTTGTGCGGGATTGCAAAAGTGTGATTGCAATTTCGTACACCAAGTTTTTGGCGCCGTTGCCGGGGATTGTTCGAGTTTGGACAACTGATGGCTTATCTTGTTGCTTAGATTAGGACTGTTTTATTTTTGTTGGTTTAGAGTCTTTTAGTTGAGTCTAGTTTCATATTTTAAGTTTGGTGTCAATTGCATGCTTTTGCTTTTCTTTTAATTTTCGAATTTGCATGTCCTTAGTCCCTTTTTGATCCTTAAAAATTCTAAGTTTGGTGTCCTCTTTGTGTTTTTCCCTTAAAATTTTTGAAAATTAGTGTTTGATTTTCTAAAAATTTTAAGTTTGGTGTCATTTTGTTGTTTTTCTCTCTCCTCATTTCAAAAATCAAATCTTTTTCAAAATAATTTTCAATCATATCTTTTCAATTGCTAATTTCAAAATCTTTTTAATTGACTAATTGATTCAGTTTTCAATTTGCTTTGATCTTATTTTCTTTTAGTTTTCGAAATTTTATTTTATTTTCTATTTATTTTATTTTATTATTTTCGGTCAAAAAAAAAAGAAAAAAAATTTATCTACTTGCAATCCATATCATTTCCCTTTATCCATCATGGACCTAAGTGGAATTGAACAGTCCAGAAGGACTCTGGGGTCATACGCTAACCCCATTACAGCTGCATATGGGAGTAGCATCTGTACACCTCCCATCAAAGCAAGCAGCTTTGAGCTAAATCCTCAACTCATTATCATAGTGCAGCAAAACTGCCAGTATTCCGGTCTTCCACAAGAAGAACCTACTGAGTTTCTGGCACAGTTCTTGCAAATTGCTGACACAGTACGTGATAAAGAGGTGGATCAGGATGTCTACAGACTATTACTGTTTCCATTTGCTGTAAAAGAGCAAGCTAAGAGGTGGTTGAATAACCAACCTACAGCAAGCATAAAGACATGGAAACAGTTATCAGACAAATTCCTGAATCACTTTTACACTCCAAAGAGGATGACACAGCTAAGGCTGGACATCCAAGGCTTTAAACAAGAGGATAACGAATCCCTTTATAATTCCTGGGAGAGGTATAGAGGTATGCTAAGAAAATGCCCCTCTAAAATGTTTTCAGAGTGGGTACAGTTAGACATTTTCTACTATGGGCTTACAGAAAAAGCTCAGATGTCTTTAGATCACTCAGCTGGTGGATCTATACATATAAGGAAGACGATTGAAGAGGCTCAAGAGCTTATAGATATTGTTGCTAGAAATCAATATTTGTACTCTAGCAATGAGTTCTCTCCAAAAGAGGAAGTCATGGCAGTAGCCACTGATCCTAATCCTCAAGAACAGATGATTGAGCTTAATCAACAATTACACCTGATGACAAAACAGTTAGCAGAATTTAAAGAGATGCTCCATGAAACTAAAATTGCTAACAAGAACATAGAACTGCAGTTAAATCAAGCAAAACAGCAGATATCTAAACAAATAACAGAAGAATGTCAAGCAGTTCAACTGAGGAGTGGGAAGACATTAAATGGCACTGCTCAAAGTAGCAAAAAGCCAAATAAGGAACAATTGACAGAGGATAACCAAACCACTGTCCAAAATCCCTCTGAGGACAGTAAGAGCCCGGAGAGGAGTACTTTTGGCGTTCAAACACCAGAAAGGGGAGGAAAGCTGGTGTTAAACGCCCATTCCCTGCCCAGTTCTGGCGTTCAAACGCCAGAAAAGGGAGAGAAGTTGGCGTTAAACACCCAATCTTCACCCATTCCTGGCGTTCAGACGTCAAGGGAAGATCAGACACCTGAGAGTGCTGACAGTAATCCCTCTAAAAAGGCTTCTCCAACCACTTCTGTAAGGAATAAACCTGCAGCAACTAAGGTTGAAGAATATAAAGCCAAGATGCCTTATCCTCAGAAACTCCGCCAAGCGGAACAGGATAAGCAATTTGCCCACTTTGCAGACTATCTAAGGACTCTTGAAATAAAGATTCCGTTTGCAGAGGCCCTTGAACAAATACCTTCTTATGCTAAGTTCATGAAAGAGATCTTAAGTCATAAGAAGGATTGGAGAGAAACTGAAAAAGTATTTCTCACCGAAGAATGCAGTGCAGTCATTCTGAAAAGCTTACCAGAAAAGCTTCAAGATCCAGGAAGCTTTATGATACCATGCACATTAGAAGGTGCTTGCACCAAGACAGCCCTATGTGATCTTGGAGCAAGCATCAATCTAATACCTGCATCCACTATCAGAAAGCTTGGGTTGACTGAAGAAGTCAAACCAACCCGGATATGCCTCCAACTTGCTGATGGCTCCATTAAACATCCATCAGGCATAATAGAGGACATGATTGTCAAGGTTGGGCCATTCGCCTTTCCAACTGACTTTGTGGTGCTGGAAATGGAGGAGCACAAGAGTGCAACTCTCATTCTAGGAAGACCGTTCCTAGCAACTGGACGAACTCTCATTGATGTACAAAAAGGGGAAGTAACCCTGAGAGTCAATGAGGATGAGTTCAAGTTGAATGCTGTAAAAGCTATGCAGCATCCAGACACACCAAATGACTGCATGGGCGCTGACATTATTGACTCTTTGGTGGAAGAGATCAATATGACTGAAAGCCTAGAATCAGAGCTTGAGGACACCTTCAAGGATGCTCAACCTGATCAAGAAGAACCAGAGGAAACAAAAGAACTTTTGAAAATTCCTCAGGAGGAGAATAAGCCTCCCAAACCTGAACTCAAACCACTACCACCATCCCTGAAGTATGCATTTCTGGGAGAGGGTGCACTTTTCCAGTGATTATAAGCTCTGCTTTAAATCCACAGGAAGAGGAAGCACTGATTCAAGTGCTAAGGACACACAAGACAGCTCTTGGGTGGTCCATAAGTGATCTTAAGGGCATTAGCCCAGCTAGATGCATGCACAAGATCCTGTTGGAGGATAATGCCAAACCAGTGGTCCAACCACAAAGGAGGCTAAATCCAGCCATGAAGGAGGTGGTGCAGAAAGAGGTCACTAAATTACTAGAGGCTGGGATTATTTATCCTATTTCTGATAGCCCCTGGGTGAGCCCTGTCCAAGTTGTCCCCAAAAACGGAGGCATGATAGTGGTTCATAATGAAAAAAATGAATTGGTTCCTACAAGAACAGTCACAGGGTGGCGTATGTGTATTGACTACAGAAGGCTCAATACAGCCACCAGAAAGGATCATTTTCCTTTACCATTCATAGACCAAATGCTAGAAAGACTAGCTGGTCATGATTATTACTGCTTTTTGGATGGCTATTCAGGTTACAACCAAATTGCAGTAGATCCTAAGGACCAAGAGAAAACAGCATTTACTTGCCCTTCTGGCGTGTTTGCCTAGAGGAGGATACCTTTTGGTCTGTGTAATGCTCCTGCAACCTTTCAGAGATGCATGCTATCCATCTTCTCTGATATGGTGGAGAAATTCCTGGAAGTCTTCATGGATGACTTCTCAGTATATGGAGACTCATTCAGCTCCTGTCTTAACCACCTAGCACTTGTCCTGAAAAGGTGCCAAGAGACTAACCTGGTTTTAAATAGGGAGAAATGTCACTTTATGGTGACTGAAGGAATTGTCCTTGGGCACAAAATTTCAAGCAGGGGAATAGAAGTGGATAAGGCAAAGGTAGGGGTAATTGAAAAATTACCACCACCTGCCAATGTTAAGGCAATCAGAAGCTTTCTGGGGCATGCAGGATTCTACAGAAGGTTCATAAAGGATTTTTCGAAAATTGCAAAATCTTTGAGCAACCTGCTAGCTGCTGACACACCATTTGTGTTTGACACACAGTGTCTGCAGGCATTTGAGACCCTGAAAGCCAAGCTGGTCACAGCACCAGTCATCTCTGCACCAGATTGGACATTGCCATTTGAACTAATGTGTGATGCCAGTTACCATGCCATTGGTGCAGTGTTGGGACAGAGGCATAACAAGCTTCTGCACGTCATTTATTATGCCAGCCGTGTTCTAAATGATGCACAGAAGAATTACACAACCACAGAAAAAGAGTTACTGGCAGTGGTCTATACCATTGACAAGTTTAGATCCTATCTAGTGGGATCCAAAGTGATTGTGTACACTGACCATGCTGCTCTTAAATACTTACTCACAAAGCAGGATTCAAAACCCAGGCTTATAAGATGGGTGTTGCTTCTGCAGGAGTTTGATATAGAAATAAGAGACAGAAAAGGGACAGAGAACCAGGTAGCTGATCATCTGTCCCGAATAGAACCAGTAGCTGGGGCGTCCCTCCCTTCTACTGAGATTTCTGAGAATTTCCCAGATGAGCAACTCTTTGCCATCCAGGAAGCTCCATGGTTTGCAGATATTGCAAATTATAAAGTTGTGAGGTTCATACCACAGGAGTACAGCAGAGTGCAAAAAAAGAAATTAATTTCAGATGCCAAGTACTACCTATGGGATGAGCCATATCTCTTTAAGAGATGTGCAGACGGAATGATCCGCAGATGTGTACCCAGAGAAGAAGCACAGAGGATCCTGTGGCATTGCCATGGATCACAGTATGGGGGACATTTTGGAAGTGAGCGAACAGCCACTAAGGTCCTCCAATGTGGCTTCTACTAGCCTACTCTCTATAGAGATGCCCGAGAGTTTGTGCGTAACTGTGACAGCTGCCAAAGAGCTGGTAACTTACCTTATGGATACGCCATGCCTCAACAAGGGATCTTAGAGATTGAGTTGTTTGATGTATGGGGAATTGGCTTTATGGGTCCATTCCCACCATCACACTCAAACACTTACATTCTGGTGGCAGTGGACTATGTATCTAAGTGGGTAGAAGCAATTGCCACACCCACTAATGATACTAAGACCGTGCTGAAATTCCTCCAGAAACACATCTTCAGCAGATTTGGTGTTTCCAGAGTCATAATCAGTGATGGGGGCACTCATTTCTGCAATAAACAGCTGTACTCTGCTATGGTCCGATATGGAATTAGCCACAAAGTGGCTACCCCGTATCATCCACAGACAAATGCGCAAGCTGAAGTCTCTAACAGAGAGCTAAAAAGAATCCTAGAACGGACTGTGATGGCCCGAAGAAAGGATTGGGCAAGGAGCTTGGATGATGCTCTGTGGGCATACAGAACAGCATTTAAGACCCCAATAAGAACCTCACCATACCAACTTGTGTATGGCAAGGCCTGTCATTTGCCCGTGGAACTGGAACATAAAGCCTACTGGGCAACCAGATTCCTAAACCTGGATGCTAAGTTAGCTGGTGAAAAGAGATTACTCCAGCTAAATGAGCTAGATGAATTTAGACTCAGTGCCTTTGAAAATGCAAAGATTTATAAGGAAAAGGCAAAGAAGTGGCATGACAAGAAGTTGTCATCCAGAGTCTTTGAGCCAGGACAAAAAGTTCTGCTCTTCAACTCTAGGCTCAGATTGTTCCCAGGAAAACTTAAATCCCGGTGGAGGGGTCCGTATGTGATTACAGGAGTGTCACCATATGGATATGTTGAGCTTCAGGATATTGATTCTGACAAAAAGTTCATTGTTAATGGACAGAGGATCAAGCATTATCTTGAAAGCAATTTTGAGCAGGAATGCTCAAAACTGAGGCTAGAATGATCCTCAGTAAAGGTCCAGCTAAAGACAATAAAGAAGCGCTTGCTGGGAGGCAACCCAGTCATTAGCAGGTTATATGTTTTATTTCTACAGAGGCAATTATCAAAATTGAAGGAATTCACAGAGTTACAGAAGGATTCAGTGCAAAAAGCAGAGAAAAAGAGCTTACTGGCGAAAAAACGCCAGTAAGGGTACTTTGGGCGTTAAACGCCAGAATGGGCACCATTCTGGGCGTTTAACGCCAGTAAGGGTGCCATTTTGGGCGTTAAACGCCAGAATGGGCACCATTCTGGGCGTTTAACGCCAGGTGTGCAGCATCCTGGGCGTTTAACAAAACGCCCAGTGACAAAGGGGATTCTGGCGTTTAACGCCAGCCAGAGTACCTGGCTGGGCGTTAAACGCCCACATTGGCTAGCAAATGGGCGTTAAACGCCAGAAAGGTGGGGGACAGAGATTTTGCACTCTGATTAAATTTTTTTCAAACTTTCCTTTTTTGAACCATACTTTTCTACACAAACACATTTCAAACTTTCATCATTCATCTTCAAATCTTCAAAAATTAAAATCATTCTTCAAATCTCTCTCAAATCCTTCCCAAATCTTGTTCAAGAACTCAACTTTCTCTCAATTTCTTTCCATATCTTCTCAAATCTTCTTCCAAATTTTCGAAATCTCTCCTCCCCCCTTATATATACACGTTCGGCCTCCCTATTCCCCCACACCATTCGAATTTGCTCTTCTCCTCTCTCTCCTCCTTCCTTTCTTTTGCTTGAGGACAAGCAAACCTCTAAGTTTGGTGTGCTTTTCCGTGATCACTAAAGCCAAGATTTATCAAGATCATGGCTCCTAAGGGAAAACAAACCAATTTAAGAAGAAAAAAAGAGAATAACCCAAAGAATCTTTGGAATCAAGAGAAGTTCTTAACCAAAGAACATGAAGACCATTATCATAAAATAATGGGTCTGAGGTCAGTGATCCCGGAAGTCAAATTCGATCTGAAAGAAGATGAATATCCGGGGATCCAAGAGCAAATTCGGAACAGAGGATGGGAAGTTCTAACCAATCCTGAGATAAAGATTGGAAGAAATATGGTTCAGGAATTCTACTCAAATCTGTGGCTGACAGATAAGCAGAGAATGATTGGAACTACTTTCCATACCTACAGAACCATGGTCAGAGGGAAAGTTATCTACTTCCATCTGGACAAAATAAGAGAAATCTTCAAATTGCCTCAACTGCAAGATGATCCTGAATCCTTTAATAGGAGAATGGTGAGAGCAGATAAAGGGTTGGATCAAGTTCTAGAGGACATATGCCTCCCTGGAACTAAGTGGATAACCAATTCAAAGGGTATCCCAAACCAACTCAAGAGGGGAGACCTCAAACCAATTGCAAGAGGTTGGCTAGACTTTATTGGGCGTTCCATATTGCCCACTAGCAACCATTCTGAGGTCACTATCAAGAGAGCAGTGATGATTCATTGCATTATGCTTGGAAAAGAAGTGGAGGTTCATCATCTGATTGCTTGTGAGATCTACACAATTGCAAATAAGAATTCCACTGAAGCTAAACTGGCTTACCCAAGCTTAATCTCCTTGCTCTGTGATGAGCGGATAATTTATACGCTTTTTGGCATTGTTTTTAGGTAGTTTTTAGTAAGTTTGAGCTACTTTTAGGGATGTTTTCATTAGTTTTTATGTTAAATTCACATTTCTGGACTTTACTATGAGTTTGTGTGTTTTTCTGTGACTTCAGGTAATTTCTGGCTGAAATTGAGGGACTTGAGCAAATCTCTGAAAAAAGGCTGACAAAAGGACTGCTGATGCTGTTGGAATCTGACCTCCCTGCACTCGAAATGGATTTTCTGGAGCTACAGAACTCCAATTGGCGCGATCTCAACGGCGTTGGAAAGTAGACATCCAGAGCTTTCCAGCAATATATAATAGTCCATACTTTGTTCGGGAATTGACGACGTAACTTGGCGTTGAACGCCAAGTACATGCTGCTGTCTGGAGTTAAACGCCAGAAAAACGTCATGATCCGGAGTTGAACGCCCAAAACACGTCATAACTTGGAGTTCAACTCCAAGAAAAGCCTCAGCTCGTGGATAGATCAAGTTCAGCCCAAACATACACCAAGTGGGCCCCGGAAGTGGATTTATGCATCAAATACTTACTCATGTAAACCCTAGTAGCTAGTCTAGTATAAATAGGATAAGTTACTATTGTATTAGACATCTTTGGTCTCAGTTTTGTTTTATTCTTCATCTTAGGAGACTATTGATCACATTCAGGGGGCTGGCCATTCGGCCATGCCTGAACCTTTTTACTTATGTATTTTCAACGGTGGAGTTTCTGCACACCATAGATTAAGGGTGTGGAGCTCTGCTGTACCTCAAGTATTAATGCAATTCTATTTTCTTTTATTCAAATCTCTCTTATTCTTATTCCAAGATATTCATTCGTACCCAAGAACATGATGAATGTGATGATTAAGTGACGCTCATTATCATTCTCACTTATGAACGCACGTGATTGACAACCACTTCCGTTCTACATGCAACAGAGCTTGAATGTGTATCTCTTAGATTCCCCAACAGAATCTTCGTGGTATAAGCTAGATAGATGGCGGCATTTATGAGGATCCGGAAAGTCTCACCTTGTCTGTGGTATTCCGAGTAGGATCCTAGGAATCCGGAAAGTCTAACATTGTCTGTGGTATTCCGAGTAGGATTCCGGTAATGAATGACCGTGACGTGCTTCAGACTCGCAAGTGCTGGGCGTTAGTGACAGACGCAAAAGAATCAAGGGATTCTATTCCAGTAGGAGTGGGAACCAACCAGTGATTAGCCGTGCTGTGACAGAGCGCGTGAGCATAGTTTTCACTGCGAGGATGGGATGTAGCCTTCGGCCAGGTGATGCCTCCAGACGATTAGCCATGCGAGTGACAGCCGCAGAGGATCATTTTCCCGAGAGGATTCAAAGTAGCCATCATCGAACGGTGAACCCCTATACACAGCTTGCTATGGAAAGGAGTAAGAAGGATTGAGTTGAAGCAGTGGGAAAGCAGGCGTTCTTGAGCCATACAGTATCTCCATTCGCTTATCTGAAATTCCCACCAATGAATCTGCATAAGTGCTCTATCCCTTTTATTATTTCTATTTTCTTATTTCTATTTTCAAAAACCCATAAACCAATTTAATCTGCCTAACTGAGATTTACAAGGTGACCATAGCTTGCTTCATACCAACAATCTCTGTGGGATCGACCCTTACTCACGTAAGGTTTATTACTTGGACGACCCAGTACACTTGCTGGTTAGTTGAACGGAGTTGTGTCCACTCGTGCCAATTTCAAATTCCATAAAAATACAACTTAAAGAATAGTGATCACAATTTCGTCCACCAAGTTTTTGGTGCCGTTGCCGGGGATTGTTCGAGTATGGACAACTGACGGTTCATCTTGTTGCTCAGATTAGGTAATTTTCTTTTCAAAAACTTTTTCAAAAATTTTTCTTTTCTTTTTCGTTTTTCCAAAAATGTTTGTCGAAAAAAAATTAATAAAAATACAAAAAAAAAATTAGAAAATCATAAAAACCAAAAAATATTTTGTGTTTCTTGTTTGAGTCTTGTGTTAATCTTTAAGTTTGGTGTCAATTGCATGCTTTTAAAATTTTTCTTGTATTCTTTTCGAAAATCTCATGCATTCATAGTGTTCTTCATGATCTTCAAGTTGTTCTTGATAAGTCTTCTTGTTTGATCTTGATGATTTCTTGTTTTGTGTTGTTTGTTGTTTTTCATGTGCACTTTTGCATTCATATTTTCCATGCATTAAAGATTTCTAGGTTTGGTGTCTTGCATGTTTTCTTTGCATAAAAATTTTTTTTCAAAATTATGTTCTTGATGTTCATCATGATCTTCAAAGTGTTCTTGGTGTTCATCTTGACATTCATAAGCATTCTTGCATGCATTCATTGTTTTGATCTAAAAATTTCATGCATTGAATATTTTTGTTGTTTTTCTCTCTCATCAATAAAAATTTCAAAAATCAAAAAAATATCTTTTCCTTATTTCCCTCCAAATTTTCGAAATTTTGGGTTGACTTAGTCAAAAATTTTTAAAATTAGTTATTTCTTACAAGTCAAGTCAAAATTTCAATTTTAAAAATCTTATCTTTTCAAAATCTTTTTCAAAGAAATCATATCTTTTTCATTTTTTTATTTTCGAAAATTTTAAAAATTAATTTTCAAAAATCTTTTTCTTATCTCTTATATCTAATTTTCGAAATTAGCTAACAATTAATGTGATTGGTTCAAAAATTTGAAGTTTGTTACTTTCTTGTTAAGAAAGGTTCAATCTTTAAGTTCTAGAATCTTATCTTGTAGTTTCTTGTTAGTTAAGTCATTTTAAAAATTAAATCTTTTTCAAAATATCTTTTCTTAAAACTTTTATTTTATCTTTTATCTTATCTTTTTCAAAAATTTTATCTTTTTCAAAATTTGATTTCAAATATCTTATCTAACTTCTTATCTTCTTATCTTTTTCAAATTTTGATTTCAAATCTTTTTCAATCAACTAACTAACTTTTTGTTTGTTTCTTATCTTTTTCAAAACCACCTAACTACCTTTCCCTCTCTAATTTTTGAAAATATCTCATCTCTTTTTTCAAAAATTCTTTTTGTTTTAAAATTTTAATTTTAATTATATTTTGTCTTTGAATTTCGAAAATTACTAACCTCTTTTTCAAAAAATTATTTTTGAAATTTCTCTTCTCTTCTCTTATTCTATTTAAATTAATTAATTACTAACACTTCTCTTCACCTCTCTTCATCTAAGAATCCGAACTTCTTATATCCCTTGTATTTGGATTCTTCTACCCCTTTCTTCTTCTACTGACATAAAGGAATCTCTATACTGTGACATAGAGGATTCCTCTTTCTTTTCTTGTTTTCTTCTCTTTCATATGAGCAGGAACAGGGAAAAGGCACTCTTGTTGAA